>NC_143580.1:189865664-190167867 GCF_048544385.1 Mastigoproctus giganteus
AGACATGAAATTCTCTGAGCATTGTAAACAGGTTGCAAGGAAGGCCCACGGTGTCCTATCGATGATCTATCGAACTTTTGCAAGTAGAGATAGGGACGTGATAATCCCATTATATAAGGCTTATGTTAGACCACACTTGGAATACTGTGTTCAAGTATGGAGACCGCACCTAAAGAAAGACATCGAGCTTCTTCAAAGGGTGCAAAGAAGGGTAACTCGCCTGGTGAGATCGGCAAAAGGGCGTCCTTATGAAGAAAGACTTCGAATATGTGGGTTGCAGAGTTTGTAGTAGTAGTAGTAGTAGTGGCACTTGATGCAAGAAAGCAAGTGTAGGAGCTTATGCAGCATCAGCCAAAAAAAAAAAAAAAAAAAAAATCACACCATACCCTCCAATTGCCTGTCCAGTTCCTCCTTAAATTTATTTAACCTATCAACTTCCACAACGACAGATGGAAGTTTGTTCCAGCAATTAACCACCCGCTGGCTAAAGGCAAATTTCCGCACATCTATTCTACATCTATCCTTTCTATCCTTTGTTTGGAAACTAGACACCTTAGAGGAGATTTGATTGACGTGTTTAAGGCTCTGAGAGGCATCAGTAAAATGAATGAGGACAAAATTTTCAAGATTATAAATGATGCTAGAACTAGGAGACATAAATTCAAGTTGCGGGGGCAAATGTTTAGTTTGGACTGCAGGAAGTTTTTTTTAGCCAGTGAATTATAAATTACTGGAATAAGTTGCCTTCATGGGTGGTAGAGGCCGACAGTTTGGGGAAATTCAAAGGTCATCTGGATAGTACTTTCGGGTAAGGGAAGCGCATAGGATAATAAGTTTAATTTCCTTTTTATTTATATTTTATTTAATTTTTTTTTATTTATTAATTATTATTATTTAGTTATTTATTTTATTTATTTTTTGTGTTTATCATTGTTTTGTTTGGATTTTTTTTTTTTTTTTTTTTTGGCTGGTGCAGCATAAGCCATAGGCTTTCTTGCACCATGCGGCCGTTACTAATACTAATATATGTATATGTATATATATATATTATGTATATGTATATATATATATTATGTATATATATATATATATATATGTATATATATGTATGTATTTATATTTATATATATGTTGTATATGTATATAGAAGTTGTATATGTATATATATGTATGTACATGTATGTACAAAGGGTACTAGGAAAGTTTTGCAATATGACGCAACAATGAATCACAGGAAGCTGCTTGTTGCTGCATGTTGAGACATGTCCATACGTGCATAGTAGCCGCCGCGCCAAGTCAATGGGCTCAGTTATTCATTAGTAGTGAGAGTGTAAAGTGCTTGCGATGGCATCGTGGTCACAAAATGAGATAAGGACAGTTTTGCGGTATAATTTCGTGCGTGGTTTAACCATAGACTAGTGCTTAGAAGAAATGACTCTTGCACTAGATGATGATTGTCCACATCGTACAACGATATTCAGGTGTTATAGAGAATTCCAAAGGGAAAATTTCACTCTGGAGGATTCTGAGAGGCCGGGAAGGCCACGAACGTCAGTTACGGAGGAAAATGTTACTGCTGTGAGGAAAATGCTTGACGAAAACAGGCGAGTGACCTACCAACAGATAGAGGATACTTTGGGCCTAAATGCACCAGCAATTCGTTCGATTCTGCAAGATCATTTGCACGTGAAGAAACTTTGTCCTCTTTGGGTGCCGCATCAACTGACTGAAGAGCAGATGACACGACGTGTGACTTGGTGCCGGGAGATGTTAAAAAAGTTTGATAAGGGACAATCTCGGTATGTGAACAACATCGTGACAGGTGACGAGACTTGGCTGTACTATTACGATCTGCCGACCAAGGCTCAAAACAAAGTTTGGGTCTTTGATGATGACGACACACCCGTAATTGTCAGAAAATCCCGATCTGTAAAGAAGAAAATGATAGCTGTATTTTTCAAATCGAGTGGAATTGTGGAACTTGTCGTTTTGGACACGCAGAAGACAGTCACAGCTAAGTGGTATACTGAACAATGCCTGCCTAAATTCATTGGATCTATGAAGAACCTGCGGCCAAAGTCAAGAATGGACACCTGGTACCTCCATCACGATAATGCTGCAGCTCACCGTGCCAAAGCCTGCACCGAATATTTGACCACGACAGGACTGAAACTTCTCGAGCACCCTCCCTACAGTCTAGACCTTGCTCCCTGCGACTTTGCACTGTTCCCGCATGTGAAAATGAAGCTAAAAGGGAGGCGGTTTTCCAGTGATGAGGACCTTCTACGGGCTTGGGACAACGAGTGTGCTTTACTCCCTAGTGAAACTTGGCAGAACTGGTTTAAAGATTGGTTTCGGAGGATAGAGAGGTGTATTGAATGTAGAGGAAATTACTTGGAAAAAATTAAATAAACAAAGCTGTATTGCAAAACTTTCCTAGTACCCTTTGTATATATATGTATATATGGATGTATATGTATATATGTATGTATATGTATATATGTATGTATATGTATATATGCATGTATATGTATATATGTATGTGTATGTATATGTATATATGTATGTGTATGTATATGTATATATGTATATGTATATGTATGTATATATGTATATGTATGTATATGTGTATATGTATATATTTTTTTTTTTTATGAGAACCCCAAACACGAGAGGTATTAGAACCTATAGTACTTAGTACCGTGCTTGGGTTGGAGGTTGAGAAAATGAAAGAAGATATTTGTTGATATTGGACTTGAACTTCTGTAGATTGTAATTTTCAGGAAATACGTATGAAGGAAGGTTGTTCCAGAAAACAGCAGTTGAATGAATAAATGAGGAAGACGAAAAGTTGGTTCTGTGGGTTTGAAGTTGGACAGTAAATGGATGTTGGCTGGTGGCGGCACATGTGCGGACTGTTTTGAAAGAGAGAGCGGGAATTATAGAAGCCAATTCAGAAGAATAGTGCCCATGGAAGTATCTGTAGAAGAGGCATGCAGCAGAAACAGTGTGTCTGTTAGAAAGCGAGTGGAGAGACTCTGTTAGAGATGAATCATTAATTAACCTAACTGCCCTCTTCTGAATGGAATCAAGAAGCCTGAAAGAGGTTTTGGGGGCACCACCCCAGATGTGGGAACAATATTCCATGGCAGGGCGCATTTGCAATTTATACAGAGTGAGCAGCTGTTTGGAAGAAAAGTAACGCCGAGAGCGAAAGAGAAAACCAAGTTTTTTAGATGCAGAGGAAGCAATATTTGTAATGTGCTTGTGCCAAGAGAGATTAGAAGTCAGGGTAATCCCCAAAAGAGATATATCATTTTGCCTAGAAATCGGAGTGTCACTAATGATAAGCACAGGAGCAGAAGAATCCTTTTTGCGAGATATAAGACAAGACTGAGTTTTAGAAGGGTTCAAATCAACTAAGAAGATCGGCATTTAAGGAATTGGTAGCAGATTTTTGAGAAGTTGAAGCTGATTGAGCAGGATAAGGTTTCTCAAAATGGAAAGTTGAATGCAATGTGCTATCATCGGCAAAACTGTGGAGAGGATTTTCAGTCAATGGAAGGTCATTGATATACAAGAGGAAAAGAGTGGGGGAAAGAACTGAACCTTGGGGGACACCGGCATCAGTGGAGAAGTTAGAAGACAGAGAGCCATCTACCATCACCCTCAGTGAGCGATCAGAGAGAAAACTGGATAACCAATTACTAAAAATAGTTGGCAAACCATAAGATGGAAGCTTGTTTAGAAGACCTTTATGCCAAACACGATCAAAAGCCTTTGAGATGTCAAGAGCAACTGCTTGTGTTTCACCGAACCTTTCCATTGAATTAGTCCATAAATGGGTAACATAAGCCAGAATATCTCCAGCGGATCGACACTGATGGAATCCATACTGGTGATCGTTGATCAGACGGGAGGTTTCTAGGTAGTTTAAGAGTTGGCGGTTAATTGATTTCTCCATTACTTTAGAAAGAGTAGAAGTAATTGCAATGGGACGATAATTGGATGGGAGGGATTTGTCACCCTTTTTAGGAACTGGCTGGATATGAGCAAATTTCCAAGCAGCAGGAAAAACACCTTTGGAATAAGAAAGTGAAAAAAGGCGGCAAAGAATAGGAGTAAGTTCAGGAGCACAGGTTTTGAGAACAAGTGGAGAAATACCATCAGGACCTGGAGCTTTCTTAGCATCAAGATTCATCAAAATCCTTCTGATATCCTTTTGACGGAAGACCACAGGAGGCATTGAATGGAGCGTGTTGGGAATGGTGGGAGGTGTTTTACCAAGATCATTAATACATGAGCTCGAAGAAAAATAGGATGCTAGCAGGTCAGCTTTATCCTTGGCTGAAGTGACAACAGAACCATCTGGTTTGGACAGAGGTGGGAGCAGAGATGGGCAAAAGTTGCAGCCAATAGCTTTGGCAAGAGACCAGAATGCTCGGCTACCATTAGGGCAAGAAGCAAGTTTTCTACTCTTAGCCTGTTCAAACTCTAGTTTGGACTGATTAATAACTGCTTTACAATTGTTGCGAGCTTTGGTGTAGGCAGAAAATGAAACTGAAGAATTAGAAACAAGCCAATTACGATATGCAACATTCTTCTCTTGGACAGCCTTAGCACATTTAGTGGAAAACCAAGGTTTAGATAAAGGACGAGATTTTAAAGTGGAGTGTGGGATAAAGGATTCCATTCCTGCAAGAATAATTTCACTGACACGATCTGAGCAAACGTTGACATCAGAAGTTGCTGACCTGCTGGGTCAGTGTGACTAGAAAACGGACGTCATCTGGAGTTGTGAACGTTAAAATCACCAAGGAAAATTACCTCACTGTTAGGACAGTTGGACTGGAGAAAGTCAAGTTGTAAAGAGAGGAAGTCAAAGAGCTCAAAGTGATTAGTGGAGTTGGGAGAACGGTAGAGACAACAGATTAATTTTACACAATGAGGTAGAGAGATTTTAAGCCAGAGAAGATCAAAGAGAGGAGATTCCAAATTGCCAAGTCTCTGACAGGGAATATCAGAACGGACATATGCACAAGTACCACCTTTGAGGCGAAAGGAATCATACAGCAAATAATTTGGACATCTGAGATGAGCAGTAGTTGAATCAACTGATAACTGAGATTCAGTCAGAAAAAGTACATGGGGTTTGGAAGACTGCAAGTGGAAATGGACATCGTTGAGATTGGAATTGAGACCACGTATATTTGTGAAATGAATTAGGAAGTCCTTGGGAGGTTTAGATCTTTTCGCAGATAAGATTGCTCTATTATTTTGACAATTCATGGTGTATTCAATAGTAAGAAAAAGTGGGTGGGACATGCTGTATGAAGTAATGAAATTTTTGTATATGGCGTACATGTGGTAAGAATATTCCCAGATCCTTGACATAACGTGGCCTCGACAATGCTCCCCGCATACACACTACTCAGACTCCCTCCAGTCACTATCTGGCAGAGTAGATGTAGCAAGATTATACACTAGCTGATCCGGAAGCCTCCTAGAGAGTTACCAATAGGTTTGGTCCGGTGTACTATCTAGCGGCCGGCCTGCGAGCACCGTTTTAGAGCTGTACCCTCGAAATGTAAGGAATATTGGATCTCACCACGACATTCATCATAACCTCAAAAATCATCAATCGTACTGCATGATGGAAGAGATAGGGAAGGGTTGGCCGGAACTTAGCTCTAGAGACTAAACATGGGTTCCACCACTTCAAGCCTCCAATAAGCAAAGTGGTGGTATTTCAACGGTTGATGAGAGTCATCTACCACCTAGTACTGCCTGGTAACATAGAGGGGCGGCGTTCCTCCATGTGGTGTTGGCGCCACACCTCGACCCCTGCTTACGTTGGTTCATGTGGGTTCACACCTGGGTGGTCACCCACCATGTACTTTTGCATGAAGTTTATACTCAGGATTACTAACAGTCCCACCATCGTGAAGGTGCAAGCAGAGGATTTGGCTGTCATAGACCGTCCGGACTTCGCCGAAATTGGGTCCACTTGACTTGGGTGTCTCACTCACCCGAATATCAGTTCCATCAGCGTTTTAGACTCCCAGGTATATGTATATGTATGTATATATATGTATATATGTATGTATATATATATGTATATATGTATGTATGTATGTATATATATATGTATATATGTATGTATGTATGTATGTATATATATATATATATATCTATATGTATATATATATCTATATGTAAATATATGTATGTATATATCTATATGTAAATATATGTATGTATATATATATATGTAAATATATATATGTATATATGAAATGTAACATTAGCATTAGCATTAGAAGAGGCATATGATGCAAGAAAGCAAGCTTATGCAGCATCAGCCAAAAAAAAAAAAAAAACAAAACCTTCCACTTCACCCCTCCGTTCGTTCGAAATACCTGTCCAGCTGAACCTTAAATTTATTTAGGCTATCAACTTCCATAACAAGGGATGGAAGTCTGTTCCACCAACCAACTACCGCTGGCTAAAGGCAAATTTCCACACATCTATCCTACATCTGTCTTTCCTCAATTTGAATTTATGCCCTTTCAGGTGATTATTCTGAGCAAGAGGCAATATCCCATCAGCATTGACCATGCTCAAACCATTCAAGGCTTTATATACCTCTCTCAGATCACCTCGCCGGTGCCTAGTCTCCAGACACTGCAATTTGCAAAACTTAAGCCTTTCTTCGTAAGAGCAACCCTTCGTTCCAACTAACCTTGTTGCTCTTCTCTGTACTCGTTCTAGCAGCTCTACATCCTTCTTGAAATGAGGCTTTCAGACCTGTATACTGTACTCAAGGTGCGGCCTGACCGTTGCCTTATACAAGGGAATAATCACCTACCTATCCCTCTTAGACAAATTCCTGTATATCATTGATAAGACACCATGAGCTACTCTTGCAGCCCGTCTGCACTGCTCAGAGAACTTCATATCTGCCTGCACAATTACTCCCAGGTCCTTTTCATTCTCTACCACTGTCAGTGTAGTACCACTAAGTTGATACGTTGCTCTGGAGTTGCTGTTTCCCATATGTAGTACTTTACATTTGTCAATGTTAAACTTCATTTGCCACCTCTCAGCCCATCTGCTCAACCTTTCCAAATCCTGTTGCAGCAGCATAGCGTCAGTATTGTCCTTAACAATCCTGCCAACCTTTGTATCGTCTGAAAACTTGGACATTAAGCTTGATATACCATCATCTATATTATATATAAATACAGAAAACAATAATGGACCCAACACTGAACCCTGCGGGACTGCACTAATAACATTAGTCCACGATAAGCAGTGTTCATTAATTACCACTCTCTGTCTTCTGCCACTCAACCATCTCTTTATCCAAAGCAACAATTTGACACCAATGCCACACTGCTCCAATTTGTGCAGCAGTCTTCCATGTGCAATAGTATCAAAAGCCTTTCAAAGATCCAAATATATAATATCAAAGTTATTCCCTGCATCCAATTCTTTTGTGACTACATCATAGTATCCAATCAAATTGGTCAGGCAAGACCTTCCCTTAACAAAACCATGCTGTGTCTGAGCTATAACTGAATTCTTTTCAAGATGATTCTGCAGTGCTTCTTTAACCAGTGCTTCCATTAATTTTCCTGGAACAGAAGTTAAACTCATAGTTCTATAATTACTTGTGTCAGCCTTTAATCCTCCTTTGTGAAATGGGGTTACATTTTCACATCTCCAGTCTGTGGGTACCTCCCCTGGGTCCAAGGAAGCTCTTATAATTATTGGTAACAGATTGCTTACTTCCTTTGCTGCCTCCTTTAATATAACTGGATAGATCCCATCCACCTCAGGTGCCTTTCTTCTATTTATCTTAAACAATTTCTCTTCCACTTTACTCTCAATTATTATAAGATCATCTAGCTCACTGCCAGTGTTTATTTCATCTATGGTATTCCCCTTCCTGAATAACTCCTCATGTGTGAATGTAGATGCAAAATATTGATTTAGTTTGTTAGCTACCTGAGCAGGATCATGAACAGTTGAACCATCGATATCAAGTGGACCAATCTTATTCATCCCCTTCCTTCTAGAATTTACATAAGTAAAGAACTCCTTGCTGTTTTTCTTTGCGTCCCTTGCTAAAGATTTCTCGTAATCTGCCTTCGCCTGCCTAACCTCCTGTGTAACTTGGTTACAGATCAACTTATATCTATCATAAGCTTCTGTGTCACATGTTAATTTATATGTATCCCATGCATTTTTCTTCTCTACCATATGTCTCATTAGTTCATCTGACATCCATTTAGGCCTGAACCTTGAACAATATTTCTTAGTTGGTATGTAAAGCCTAGTAGCTACCAAGATAAGTTCTGTGAATGCTTTCCATTTTGAGTTTGCTGTTGGTAACATCATCAGTTGGTCCCACTGTATAGAATTTAAATACTGTCTCAGACCATTGTAGTCACCTTTATGAAAGCAATAACCCTTCCTTTTACACCTGATGGTAGTTACCTCCTTGAGTAAATCCCACTTCCGCACACTGTGATCACTGCCACTTAGTGGTTCCTGTATCTGCAGATTCTTAATGCATGAAGAATCACTGCTGATAATCAAATCAAGAGTGTTGTTCCCTCTAGTTGCCTCCCGAACATGCTGATTTAGAAAACAATCATCCAATAAATCCACAAAAGCCTTGCGCTCTGATTTACAGGCCCACTCTATTTCCCTGTACAGTTTCTTATTATACTCATCAGAGTCATTAGGCCTATAGCACCCTGCTACTCTCAATTTTGATCTCCCAATGCTTATGTCACACAAAACTGACTCGACACTGCACTGTCCAGCAATGTCGACTGGCTTCACTTCCTTGGAATTTGTGTTTCTTAACTAATAGCGTTAACCTCCTCCCTTCCTATCCTGTCTATCCTTTCTGTAGACGTTGTACTCCCCAAATTCCAGTTCTGCATTACTTCATTCTGTGTGACACCACGTCTCTGATATCTCAACAATATCCGCCTTTGATGCTTTGAGCAATACATTCAGTCCTTGTATAGCACGATAGTTGTGTTCCTAGAAACCCTAGTGCAATGCAAAATTGTGCAATATAAACAACAGGCCCTATGGGAAAAATAGTGTTAGGTGCCGCCCACCCAAGGTTGAACACACATTTGTAACCAAATCATTACCAAACACAATAAATAATGGTAATAAAATACTTGCGTATTTTATTACTACTATTACGTAGTAAAATATTGCTGATGGTTCTATCGTAAGCAAACTTGTTTTTTGTTTGATTTTCTATCGAAACAGATGACAGTCTTTCCATCTCTTCCAATTCTTTGTGTCTTAAGCTAATGGAATTTAATTACACTTTGAGTGGTTCCTGCTCTGAAAGTTGTTTTTATGTATCTTTCTAATTCTCGGCATTGCCTCATATAGGCCTGTAGCATGTGCAATATCACACGGTCTCTCATTTCGCTCAAATCGTTTCACAATTTCATATATGTTTTTTTCTCTATCAACAGAGGCTGACTGGCCATTAGCCTTACCGGGGAAACCCCGGTGGGCCGAAGGCCGGTGTGATTTTGGCCATAAACCATAGTATGAGGCCACTATAAATTTTCCTAGGTTAGAATTTTTGATCCAGTCCGCCTCTGTTTATCGATATTGCTTTTCTTTTTCTCTTTGAATCTGCATTGTCTTCACCAGGACGCTTCCTTTTCACACCTTTTAAGTATTTTCCTTAATTTTAGGGAATAAAGCACAATTACAAAACGAGGAGGCACGCTTGATACACATAAACAAAGCTGTGCGCGTGCAGCAACTGAATAAACAACACCGTAAAGGCAGAGATACACTATTAACACCTCACCTTCTACTAAAGCACATTTCTGGGGGTTACTACCATAAAACAATAAAAATAATTTCCAGTTGCGTTTCTGCTAGTGGAATCTGTTATAAACTGGTAGTAAACTCGATCTAATTGCATTTGCGATAATACCGATAGCTGGAATTGTGTTGGTTTTTACGCTATTATGGTGAAATATGTTTCCCCTTCACTGATATAAAAAACATAAATACATTTTCAGAATCTTCTCTTCATTCCTATTATGTTGCGTTCGGTTGGGGGTAATTCTGCGTTCGACTGCAATTTCTTGTAAACACAAAGGCGAATCGTGCATAAGCGAATTCGGTTCGTGTTATATAAGATGTCGTTCCCCTATTTATAAATCATGTATGATCGAATTCGTGTAGTGTAAACATGTGTTATACGAGGACTGACTGTACCTCAAATTCATCAAATTTATTTACCAAACTCCTAGCATTGGTGTACACGCAAGTATACATGCATCTGTTCTTTTTCTTAGCTACCCTAACACAAACCATGCGTTTACTTGTACCCCAATGACCACCAGCAGTCTCTGAAGTATCCTGCATCTTATTTTCTAAGCTGCTGCTCATTCCAATAGAAGCAGTGCAAGAATCACCTTCACCTCTGCCAGTGGCTACTGTTAATCTATTAGTCCTTGTATCCCCCCCAATCTAGCAGTTTTCTGCCCCACCTAACACTGCCTCGATAGCATCAGCAAACATTCTTGCACTCTTTCTATTTAAGTGTATCCCATCCCTGTAGAAGCAGTCTCTCCTGTTAACAAGTATAGACCAGGCTGAAAAAAATTCTACCCCTTGAGCCTTGCACAATCTTTCCAGGGCCGAATTGATCGACTCCCACCCACTTGTTCTCTCATTGGCTAACCCACCCCCACGACATTAAATCAGGAGTTTAAAGCAGAAGTTTCAGTTGATTGATAAAAATAAATAATTAAGGTATGTATGACAGATGCACCAAAACATGCAAAGTAACAACTTTGCATGTTTGCAATGTTATGGCAACTCGTCGTGAAGGTATTCACAATATGAGATGTAACTTAAACGTTGCCATTATTGCAAATTTTCAAATCTATATTTAGCTGTGTATAAATGATGCAATTGCACTAAAATACACAGTCTAATCTCTTTTGGAGCTTGAGGCTTTAAGCCCTAAGGCATTAGAGTCTTAAGTTATATCATACACCATCAGGCACCTCTCATATTATGAAGATATACTTCACAACTGTTTTGCCACCATTACACCACTTGGGTACCTACCCTCCACCCACTGAAGAAGGGCCAAATAGCCATGAAACGGTGCCGTCTGGGTTGTGGTACCCACTGAGAATAACAACAGTCTTCTCCTTTGGGTTAAGCGTTACTTATTCGAAGATGGCAACTCGTCGTGAAGGTATTCACAATATGAGATGTAACTTAAATGATGCCGCTATTGCAAATTTGCTAATCTATATTTAGCTGTGCATAAATGATGCAATTGCACTAAAATACACAGTCTAATCTCTTTTGCAGCTTGAGGCTTTAAGCCTTAATGCATTAGAGTATTGTAGGTTTGTAAAAAGAAAGAAAAAATATGAATATTCTATATGTTATGATGAATTGAGAGAATTATAGGCTGAATTGCAAAGCCAATTAGAGGTGAGGGAACTGTAAAGTAAAATGATTAATACGAAATGGTTAAACAAATAAAATAAAAGGAGAGATAGCTATCATCAGAAATGGGTGGGCAAATTTAGTTATAAGTCGAAAAAAGGGATAACAAAAATCTGATGTTAGCTAAAGTAAATATTGTTACATGGTCAGGTATTTCATCAGGGGACTACACCTCACCAAGCATCAGAAACCGCATTTCTATACTTGTCCATAACAATGGAAGAAAAGGAAATAAAGTATAAAGAATAAAATTACAAGGGGTTAAGCAGCACAATTCTCACACAGTATGGACAAGGTAGTTTTTCCTCATAATTAACTTTAATCATTCAGTGCACTGTCTGCCTCCTTAAAAGTTACCGAGTATATGCCATCACTCTGAGCCTTTCAACTCTAAGTATATGTCATCAACTCTAGTAACTTATTTTTGCCTTTAGGCACAGATTTTTTTTTTTTTTTTTTTTATAAACTGTTGTCTTTTCACTATTGCTAATTTCATGCTGGTCAGCTTCACGTCCACAACCTGTCCTCACTATGAAGTATCTTTTGTCAGTAAAAATCACTGTAAAATACCTATTTGGTTCATCAGCACCATTAGTTGGAATATGCAGTGGCCTGAGCTGATTCCTTTTCTTCTTTGTATTCAGCTATACATGAAAAACGCCTTGTCCCTGTTCTTTGCACCTTTAGACAGTGATTTCTTATACTTGGCCTTTGCTAATTACACTTTTTTTTTTCTGTGATGCCACTGTTAATTAGCTTTTAACTGTTATAGACTTTGATACTTTTCATTACTCTGTAATTTTTCCCATGCCATCTTTTTCTTAGCTTTGTTAAACTGGCTAGCTCAGTATTCATCCATCCTCCTCATACTATATTTTTTTAATGGTGTATTTGCATTCTTTGGATGTTGCTTTAAAGATATTTCATAATTCTAATCCTCCCTTTAGTATTTGCAACTAAGATCATACAACAGTTTAAACTGTCACAGGCCCTTATTCTGAAATTAAATCCCACCTTTATCTTTAATAACTGAAACATTTTTCTTCATCATTCCAACTAAGGATTGAGTGATCACTTCCTGCTATAACATCGTCTTGTTCAGTGGTAATTATCAAGTCTGCAGTATTCTTACCCCTAGTATTTTTTCTCTAACATGCTGATGCAAATAATAATCATTGAGTTTATTTAAATATTTTGTCTCTAATTGTGAGTTTCCCTCCTACTTGCTCCAGTCTATTGATTTGAGCTAGTGGGAGAAAATAAAGGTTAAATTGAAATCACCCATTATAAAACATTCACACCTACTTGCCCATTCTATCTGCATTTAAAGACTAGTCATACTCTTCACAATCTTCTGGTCTGTAGCATACCCCACTCTCATATTACATTTGCAATGAACTATTTTAACACCACATATTCTGTGCTGGCATGCACAAGTTCTGAAATCTGGAAAGCCTTTAATTGCACTTAAGTTGGTTTTAATAAGAAACATGACTGCTCTCACCCCTTCTGTCTTGTCTGTCCCATAGTGAAACTTACCATGTCCTATTTCTGGGTAATACTTTGTTTCTGTTAACCCTATAGTGGCAGCTTTAGTTTTCTTAACCTGGAGTATGAATTCACTCATTTTATTGATGGCACTTCTGACATTACTGAAGACATAGTGTTCTTATATAATTTGATACTCTGACATATCTCCCCTTCCTGGCGCCTCCGAATCCAGGTGGGAAGGAGCAGCAGTGCGTAGCACACGCTTCTTGATTAGACCGGGGTTCGAGTCCATCACCACCAAATACAGAGGATGCGGAAAGGTCAGGGAATGACCACCGCATATTCCGGAGCAATATGTCCTTAGTTGCTAATGCTCCTAAAAAACCAAATAACAAACAAACAAACAAACATATCTCCCCTTGAAGTTATATAAGCTTGCTTCCCTAGCATTAGCTTTTTCGTCTTTTTGCCTAGCTACCCTTGGCATGTCTTGTCATTAGTGGCTGTTGTGCTGATATATAAGAACATTTGAGATGTGTGCAAGGAAGCTTATGGCTTATTCTGCATCAGCCAAAAAATAATAATAATAAAATAACAAAAAAAAAATAATAAAAAAATAATAATAATAAGAGAAAAGGAAACAGACAACCTATGCATTTCTCTCCTCCCATAGCTAATTATCCAGCTGACCTTTGAATTTCCCCAAACTGTCAGCCTCTACCACCCATATAGGTAACTTATTCTAGTAATTTATAACTCGCTAGCTAAAATAAAACTTTTTGCAATCCAGTCTAAACACCTTTCCTCCCGTAACTTGAAATTCTGGCCCTTTGTTCTAGAATCATTTATAACCATGTTCTAGAATAATTTATAACTGTGAAAATTTCATTCTTATTCATTTTGTTTATGCCTCGCAAAGCCTTAAACACCTCAATCAAGTCTTCTCTAAGATGCCTAGTTTCCAGGCTCTGCAACCCGCATATTCAAAGTCTTCACCAGCCTTTCCTCATATGGACACCCTTTTGCCAATCTCACCAGACAAGTTACCCGTCTTTGGACCCTTTCAAGAGACACAATGTCTTTCTTTAGGTGCAGTCTCCATACTTGAACACAGTATTCCAAATGTAGTCTTAACAATAGCCTTATATAATGGGATTATGACATCCTCATCTCTACTTGCAATTGTTCGATAAATCATTGATAAGACACCGTGGGACTTCCTTGAACCAGTTTGCAATGCTCAGAGAACCTCATGTCTGCCTGTATCATAATACCCAAGTCCCTTTCCTTCACTACGATTTTAGATCAACTCCTCCAAGTGTATACGTTATTTTGGGGTTACTTTTCTCGATTAAAGCTAGCTGCCATTTTTCTGGCCATTCCTGAAGTCCATCTAGGTCACTCTGAAGAAGCTCTGCTTGGCAGCAATCATTAACTACTCTACCAATCTTTACATCATCTGCAAATTTAGACATCATGCCCTCTATCCCTTCATCGATATCATTTATGAAAATCAAAAATAACAGTGGTCCCAATACTGATCCTTGGGGAGCCCCACTTCTTACATCAACCCAATCTGAGGAATAACCATTTATCAGATCCCTCTGCCTCCTGTGATTCCAACCTGTTCCAACTTATAAAGTAACTGCTCATGTTGGACTGAGTCAAATGCTTTGCTGAAATCCAAATAAACAATGTCGAAATTATTCCCTAAATCCAGCTCTTGAATTATTGCCAAAATAGCTAACCAGATTAGTTAAACATAATTTTCCCTTTACAAAACTATGCTGAGCATCCTTCTGAATTCCATTTCTATCTAAATGATCTTGAAATGGACCTGTATCACCAGATAAACTCACATCAGTAATATCCCCCTTGCCAACTAGTAGTTAGGCGCCTCCGTAGCCAGGTGGGAAGGAGCAGCAGCACATAGCACACTTCTTGATTAGACCGGGTTTCGAGCCCATCACCACCAAATACGGAGAATGCGGAAAGGTCAGGGAATGACCACCGCATATTCACGGAGCAATATGGCCTTAGTTGCTAATGCTCCTAAAAACCAAATAACAAACAACTAGTAGTTCCCCTTAACCCTTAAGATATCCTCAATATATTAGCAAGCAATTCACAGGCTGCTGTCATTCATTATTCACTATATTGTACAAATTCTGTAATTATAATGACACTGTTAAATTGGCAAAGAGTGTCATTATTAACCAAGATAGCTTCATATACTGTTTTATTGTTTTTAACATCCAAATTTCTTTTGATATGCATGTGGAATAATTTTTGAAATAATTCATGTAATCTCTCTCCTCAGCCAAGCAAGGAATGCATATAATCATTCACCTGATTTCTGAGACTTTTTTTTTATTCTAAATTTGTTTCTCAATTAAATTAAGTTAAATTATAGCACTCACTGTATATTAACAATTTATAAGGACTATTCAAAAAAAGATGCAGAATGATTAAAAAGTAACATGCACCCATTCAAATTTAATGCTGATGTGATTCTTTTTGATGTGCTTTCCTGTGAACTCTCTAAAAATTTTCCAAAATGTCTTCGGTTCTTAATCTGTGACTGTATAAAAGATACCTTTTTTATTGTTATTGTTTTATTTTAGTTTATGGTAGCCACAAACATGAAAAGTTATTGGAATCTGTAGTATTCTAGTACTGCATATTTAGAATGTGCTTGTAGATGTCCCCTCGACGTGGGCACCTGTACGTGGTGAGGGGACCTCCCAGTGAGGCTGCTGGACTTCCAGACTAGCATCACTGGGATCCAACTCCCACAGCCCAGGTTCCAGGCTTACATCAATGGAATCTGGCGTGTTTGCCGTGCGCTGCGACCCGTGGAAATTCGGAAAGGGGGATCCTGGTGGTTGAGGGGCCCAGCTTCAATACACCACTTTGGCTCCTGCTTCGAGAAGACGGGAGGTCCTGGAAGGCCCGGCTAGGATCAATCGGCTAGTAGGCTCGCCTGCGAGGGTCAACCGTGTCAATGCCATGCCCCTACCCTCATGGTCCGAGGGACAGGATTCAGGCTGGCGGCGGTGCAGGTATAGTGTCTGGGTAGCCCTGGCGTCCCACTCCCGAGGCGCATTTATTGCATGCCGGGTAGTGGGCATCCCTTTGGGCTCCGTGGTGGGTGGGGAGCCTGGGCACTGAACAATTTAAAAATCTCCATGAATCCTGATAAACTTATTTCTTCAGGGGCCCCAACCCGGTCCCTATTTGAAAATATAGACACTGACAGCACTATTGCGTCAGAGAGGCAGCGGACTGAACTACCATCAGGGCCTATCCCACGGTTTTTAATCATGCACTCCACCAATGAAAAACCGATTGGTAAAATGTCACCTTTCTTTATACAGAAAGGGTTAGATGGGTTAGCTGGTTCACCCAAATCAGTTAAGAGGCTCCGTTCTGGGGATCTCTTGATTGAAACTAAAAATGACAGGCAATCTACTCCGAGTAACATCAATCGGAGGAATCCCTGTAACCGTGACATCACACAGAACACTAAATTCATCGAGAGGTGTAATTTCAGAGTGGGACCTTCTTGACGTTACCGAGGAGGAAATCTGCTCGGAATTGAAGTCTCAGGAAGTTATTGCCATCAAAAGAATTAGTGCACGTAGGGATGGGAATCTGGTTAAAACCAGAAATATTATCCTGACATTCAATTCACCTAAATCTCCTGATGAGATTAAAGCTGGATACATAAACTGCCCCGTAAGTCCATATGTTCTGAACCCTTTACGGTGTTTCAAATGCCAGAAATATGGACACTTGCAAATGGCCTGCCGTGGTTCCCTTGCATGCGCTCGATGTGGTGCAAAGGACCATGAAATAACTGGATGTTCAGCTACAAAAGCCGCATGTATTAACTGCAATGGAGAACACCCTGCATATTCAAGAGCTTTCCAGCGGTGGAAGGAAGAAAACGAAATACAACGACTAAAGGTAGAACTTAACATCTCATACCAAGAGGCCAGGAAAGCAGTTAAACCAGTAAGTAGCAGCAAAGCAACATACGCCGAAAAGAGGTATCCAATAAATGCTCGATTGGCACCCACACGGATATGACTGTGCCACCAAAAGAGTCATTCACGCCCATCGCCCGCTATCTATTAAGTTCAATAAAACCAGCACAGAAATCTCAGTCAGCTGCCACTCCAATATCGTTACCTCCCAGTGCTCAAGCACTATCAAAAGCGAGCACTAAAGTAACAGTACAAAAAAATCAAGAGCCCATGTCAGGACAAGAAAAAATGGATGTCGAAACCAAGTAGGTACATGACGATTTACTCTTCACTCTTGGAACTCTTTACGGAGGAAGAGATGGACACAGGACAGCGCCCTTTCTTCCCCAAAAAAAGACAAATCCAAGACTGATAAAAGTAAGCTCTCAGCACCTCGGAAGCCGCCTGATGGACCCACCAAGCCAAAATAATGGCTAAAATCCTACAGTGGAACTGTCGTGGATTCCGACGAAACATTAATGACATCAAGGCACTTCTGCAAAAGTACAAGCCATCGTGCTTTTGTGTACAGGAAACCTATTTAAAGGCGAATGAGGACCCCACCATACGTAACATTACGATCATTCGTAAAGACAGAATTGGGGACGGTCCTGCTCATGGAGGAGTTGCAATCCTCATGAGCAACCAGATTCCCTTTCAGCCTTTGCGACTTACAACCAACGTAGAGGCTGTAGCAATTCGCCTTAAAGTGGGGTTCTTATTAACTGTTTGCTCTCTTTATTTACCACCTGGTATTGACATCCTCCAGGAAGACCTTGATGATCTCGTCATGCAATTGCCTCCCCCTTTATTATTTCTTGGGGACTTTAATGGACATAACACTCTGTGGGGTAGTACTAACATTAACGGAAGGGGACGAGTCATAGAGCGTATGCTCACTGACAATGACCTCTCCCTTCTCAATGTGGGAACACACACTTTCTTCCACATGCCTACCCGTACTTTTTCTGCCATTGATCTTTCTATCTGCTCCCCTTCCCTTCCTTCCTTCAGCTATATGGGAGGTGGAAGAAAACCCATATGGAAGTGATCACTTCCCCATGATAACCACCTTAACTAGTGGTAGACCGTGTCAGCTATTTAGTTTACCGCGGTGGAAGATTGATCAGGCTGACTGGAATGCCTTTCAACATCTGGCAAATCTTGACATTGCTACAGTCAGTCGGGAACATATCAATGATGCAGTCGCGTACGTTACGGAAAATATTGTCCAATCAGCTGCAATTGCAATCCCAAAAACATCCAGCCGGTTTCCACTATTTCCTAAACCTTGGTGGAATTCAGAGTGCACAACAGCAAAAAAGGCACAAAACAAAGCCTGGGGGATATTCCGTTGATATCCCACGACCGATAATCTAATATCATTTAAACGTGCACGTGCAAAAGCATGTTATATCCAATGTCAGAGCCAAAGGAAATCTTGGATCCGTTTTACATCATCCATAACGCAGACTGCCAACTCAAAAGTAGTCTGGGACAAGATCCGGAAAATGAAGGGCAAATACCCACCGTGCCCTTCGGTGATTCTCGAGCACAATGGATGTCTAATTGCAGACCGAACTGCAGTTGTAAATACTCTAGGGGAAACATTTGGGAAAATATCTGCAACAACATCATTCCCTCCAGAGTTCTTGGCCTTGAAAGAAAAACGTGAGAAACGTCCATTAAACTTCTCTTCAAAAGGGCTCGAACCATATAACAAGCCCTTTACACAGGAAGAGTTAAATGCAGCACTCTTTCTTACGCATGCAAGTGCTGTCGGGCCCGATGACATCCACTACGAAATGATAAAACATCTGTCACCACATTCTAAAAATCACTTATTAATTTTATTTAACAGAATTTTTCTTGATAAACAATTTCCGGATACCTGGCGGAAAGCAATCGTTCTTGCCTTCCCAAAATCAGGAAAGGATCCTAGATATCCAAGTAACTATCGTCCTATTGCTCTGACAAGCTGTTTGTGCAAGGTCCTGGAAAGAATGGTTAATGCCCGCCTTGTGTGGTATTTGGAAACAAATGATCTGCTTTCCGGGACTCAGTGCGGCTTCCGAAGAGACAGAACCACTTTGGATCATTTAATCCGACTTGAAATATACATTCGTGATTCTTTTATTAAATCCGAGCATCTGGTAGCAGTTTTCTTTGATATTGAAAAAGCGTACGATACAGCCTGGCGATTTGGAATATTAAAAGACCTCTACAACTTTGGTCTTAGGGGTAACCTTCCTCTCTTTATCAAAAACTTCCTTTCAAATCGTCATTTTCAAGTGCGTTTAGGATCTACTCTCTCTCGAGAGTTCTGTCAGGAAGAGGGAGTCCCACAAGGGTCCGTTCTAAGTGTCACGCTTTTTGCAATCAAAATAAACTCTATCACGAAACAACTTCCGCCCACAATAAACAATGCCCTCTATGTTGACGATTTTACTATGTTTTGTCACTCATGCAATATGAGGGTCATTGAAAGGCAACTGCAGAAAGCCATTGACTACCTTACATTTTGGTCATTGGCTAATGGGTTCAGATTTTCATCACAGAAGACCGTTTGAGTACACTTCTGTCGCAAACGTAATCTTCATCCTGAACCAGATTTAAGGCTTGGGCAAAACAATATCCCAGTCGTAGCAGAATTCAAATTCCTTGGACTTATCTTCGACAAAAAGTTGACATTTCTTCAACATATTCGTCAGCTTAGGACAAGGTGTGTTAAAGGGCTTAACATCCTTCGTGCCCTTTTGTCAACTTCATGGGGCACAGATCGCTCTACTCTTCTTCATCTCTACCGAGCCCTTGTCCGTTCTAAACTCGATTATGGGTCCCAGGTATATGGATCTGCTAGAGATAGTGTACTTTGGTGGTTAGATCCAGTTCACCATCAGGCCATTCGGATAGCCACAGGAGCATTTCGCACATCTCCAGTCCAAAGCCTTTACGTCGAAGCAAATGAACCATCCCTATCTTTTCGACGTAAGCAGTTGTCTTTACATTACACCTTTAAATTGAAAGCCCTGCCTGATCATCCCACATGGGCATCAGTTTTTGAGCCACGTTGGGAAAATCTCTATAACACCCGTCGGACTGCCAACAGACCTTTTGATATTCGGATGCAAGGGCTATTAAATGAATTAAACATGACGGTAAACAATGTTGCCCAATCACCAAGGCAACTCCTTCCACCCTGGTATGCACATTTGCCAATGTGTGACTTCTCCCTCAAGATCATGGAGAAGGCTAATACATCAGCGGCTGTCTATCAGCAACTCTTCGCATCACATAGAGAGCAGTACTCTGACTTTCTGCCAGTCTATACAGATGGCTCAAAGTCAGAATCTTATGTGGGATCTGCTGTTGTATTTCCTCAGAAGACATTATCATTCAAGATCCCACAAGAAGCTAGCATTTATACTGCAGAGTTGCATGCAATTGAAATAGCCCTTGAGTTCATTATAAATAGCCAAAGGATTACCAAAGGTACATGATTTACTGTAATTCATTGAGCGTGTTACAGGCTCTAGTATCGTTGAGGTATATATAACTCTCATCCGGTCCTGTCCCGGATCCGGCAGATGCTTTGTTCTGCCTTTGAATCAGAATTTGACATTCGCTTCTGCTGGATCCCAAGCCACATTGGGATCCGGGGAAATGAATTAGCTGATACCGCTGCCAAATCAGCCATTTCCGTGGATAGTCATTGCCTGTCAGTCCCCTATACAGACTACAGGCAAATAATACGATGTAAATTATACTCCCAATGGCAAGACTCTTGGCACGGACAGACTGCGAATAAACTACAGCGTATTAAGCCTGTAATTATGCAATGGCAGTCCAGTCTACGCAAGGTCCGAAAAGAGGAAGTTGTTCTTGCTTGGCTCCGCATAGGTCATAGCCATCTAACACACTCCTTTTTGCTGAGGGCGGATGGCCCACCTATGTGCGAGACGTGTAACGTTATTTTAACTGTTTCTCACATTTTTATTGAATGTCCTGTCTTTAGACGATCCTTTTCTAGAACTTTTAATAATCTGGCTGAACCATTTACACTCAGTCAGATTTTAGGTGACAGAGACAACATGTCTGATGTTTTTAATTTTTTACCCTCGATTAATTTATACACAAAGATTTAATGTCATATCTTATACTTTTTTATATAAACTTTAACGATAGTATCATTTTTATCTTTTTGACACGGTAGCCTGTTTTTAGACTGACCAATATTTTTCTATTAGTTTTATTTTTTGATTTGGCGCATTATGGCCATAGCTGCCAATGCGCCATTAAAAACCAAATCAAACCAAACCAAAAGCTTGTAGATGTTAATCTTGGATTCCTTTAGATGATCCTTGTATATTATTATTATTAGTAACAGATGCAAAATATCTCAGGAAGCCAAGCTTTTACTTTTTCAGCCAAAAAACATAAACTTTGTTATACAGATGTATCTAGTACTGTTTACAATGATATGAAGAAGATAACTATACTCCTCCCATTGCTAGAAGGTACTGATCCAGCTGCCTCTTAAACTTCATTGTAGTGCCAAGGAAGTAGTTACAGCTATAGAACAGCCAGGAGTTAATTTAAGTGATTGATGACATGCTAATCAAATATAAACTTCCTGAAGTCCAGTCAGTTAGTTTTCTTAATAGTTGATATTTTTACTCCCCCTCCATTTCATTTCAGTGCAAAAAAATTCCATTCCCAAACCCCTATATCTTATTTCCAAGTTCTTCAGTCCACAGTATGAGGAGAGATTACACTCATCTGTGTAACTTCTCCTCATATAGACATCCCTTTGCTGTTCTCACCTCAATGATTATATAAAAATTGCCCATCTTTGCATCCTTTCAAGAAATTCTCTGGATTTTCTTAATTGTAGCCTCCAAACCGATGTGACCTCACCACTGACTTGTATAACAGAACTATTACTCCTTCCACACTAGATGCAGAGGTACAATAACTCATGATTATCAGGATTTATGATAGTCAGTGTCAAATCCTCCATCTTTTTTTTTTTTTTTTGAGAAAATTTTTCTTTTCTCAAAAAAAAAAAAAACCAAGTTGGAATTGGAATTTTTTAAAAATTCTTTTGTTTATGCTTATTTTCATTAATGAATTGGTCGTCAGGTATGCTAGTCTACATTTAAAATTAGAAATGCGGGATAATGGTGTCATGTGTAATGGGCAATCATCCTATAGTATTGCATGTTGCAAAGCTAATTAACAATGTGTTGTAGTAAGGTGGATGCCAAAAAAAAATTAAAAAAGAGACTAAAAATTTCAGGTAACATGTGTTTGCTTTGTGTGCTGTGTGTAGATGTGGTTTTTCAATTTCAAGCCCTGAGACAATGCAATATAGTCAAACATTTGCAAACAAACAAGCATAAGAATGGCAGTCAGCACCCCCTCAACGTGGGCACCTGTACGTGGTGAAGGGACCTCCCAGTGATGCTGCTGCTGGTCTTCCAGATTAGCATCACTGGGATTTAACACCCATACGTGAACTAGTTGGTACATCGTTGGAATCCGGCGTGTGCAGCTGTGTGCCACGACCCGTGGAATTCGGAAAAGGGGATCCTGGTGGTTGAGGGGCCCAGCCTTAATACACCACTTTGGCCCCTGCTTCGACAAGACGGGTGGTCCCGGACTGGCCCGACTGGGATCATTCGGTGGGTGGTTCTTACTGCTAGGGTCAACTGTGTTCCAATAAGTCTCCCTCCCTTTGGTCCTGGGGCGGGATCAAGGCTTACTGGAAACGTGGGTATGGTGCTCTTAAGTGAACTTGGCTTGATTTACACAGTACCTGCTAGTTCACGAGCGGGCATCCCCTCATAGGGCTCCGTGGTGGGTGAGGTACTTAGGGCATCGGAAATTTTTATCTTACTTCTATGAGTAATTTAAATCCTTCTTCTTCTGGGGTCCCCAACAAGGCCCCTATCTAATCGATCATCAGATGAAAGTGACAACAATTCTGTTAAAACAGCCAGAACTCAGAAGAAAACACCACCTGTGACGCCTCTTTTCCTCATTCTCCATTCCACCGGAGAGCAGTCAATTGGGAAAATGTCACCTTTCTTTATCCAGAAAGGATTAGAAGGGATGGCAGGTTCACCCAAATCCGTAAAACGGCTGTGTTCAGGAGATATTTTAGTTGAAGCATCAAACACAAAGCAAGCCAAAAAATTTTGAAAGCCACATCTATAGGGGGAATACCCATCATCATAACTCCTAAGATCTGCTTTGAATTAAAAGAACAAGGAGTGACAGCTGTCAAGCAAATATCCATGCGTAAGGATGGGAATCTCGTCCCGACCTGAGTTCTCATCCTAACATTTAATACCCCACGGCCTCCAAGTTCCATCAAGGCAGGGTACTTAAACTGCCCAGTGAGGTTTTACGTTCCAAACCCTCTAAGGTGTTTTAAATGTCAAAAGTATGGCCACTCACAAACAGCTTGTCATGGTAACCCTGCCTATGCTCGATGTTGTGCTAAAGATCATGAGAGCAAGGAATGTCTAGCTCCTAAGCCAAATTGTACTGTCAAGGAGAGCACCCTGCATACTCTCGAGCATGCCAGCGGTGGAAGGATGAAAAGGAGATTCAAAAATTAAAAACTGAGCTGAACATCTCTTACCCAGAGGCCAGAAAACGCATTCAGCCAATAAATAGCGGGAAGCCTTCATACACCCAGAAAGTTTCTGGTAAGAGTACCATCGGGACCCAAACTGATATGACTGTCCCCCAAGGGATTCTTTTACTCCCATTGCTCGCTATTTATTGAGTTCAATAAAGCCCACCCAAAAATCGCTGTCAGCTGCCACTCCAATATCGGTACCTCCCAGTGCTCCAGCATTATCAATAGTGAGCACTAAACTAACATCACAGAAAAGTGAACTGCCCACTTCAGGGCAAGAAATAATGGATATTGAAACCAAGAAGGTACACGATGAGTCAGTCTTGGAACTCTTTGTGGAGGAAGAAATGGACACAGGACAGCGTCCATACTTCCCTAGGAAAGATAAATCCAAGACTGACAAAATTAAGCCCTCAGCATCTCGGAAGCCGCCTGATGGACCCACCACTTGGTGGGTCAATCAGGATAATGACTGATGGACTAAATTCCTACAGTGGAATTGTCGTGAATTCCGGCAAAATATTGATGACATCAAGGTGCTCCTGCAAAAGCACAAATCTTTTGTGTACAGGAGACTTATTTAAAGGCAAATGATCACCCCACCATGCATGACATTACCATCATTCGTAAGGATAGAATTGTGGGTGGTCCTGCTCATGGAGGAGTCACAATCCTTGTCGACAACCAGATCCCATTTCAGCCTTTGCAGCTTACAACTAGCAATGAAGCTGTAGCATTTCGCCTTACAGTGGGGTTCTTATTAACTGTCTGCTCTGTTTATTTGCCCACCTGGGTTTGACATTCCTCAGAAAGACTTTGATGATCTTATCATGCAATTGCCTTCCCCTTGTTTAATTCTTGGGGATTTTAATGGACATAACACTCTCTGGGGTAGTGCTAGCATCAATGGAAGGGGAAGAGTCATAGAGCATATGCTCACTGACAATGACCTCTCCCTCCTAAATGTGGGAACAAACACCTTCTTCCACATGCCTACCCGTACATTCTCTGCCATTGATCTTTCTATCTGCTCCCCTTCTCTCCTTCCTTCACTTACTTGGGAGGTAGAAGAAAACCCATATGGAAGCGATCACTTCCCTGTGATAACCACCCTAACTAGTGGTAGACCGTGTCTGCCATTTAGTTTACCGTGGTGGAAGATTGATCAGGCTGACTGGAATGCCTTTCAACATCTGGCAAATCTTGACATCGCTACAGTCAGTCAGGAGCCAATCAATGATGCAGTCATGTATGTCACAGAAACAATTGTCCAAGCAGCTGCAATTGCAATCCCAAAATCATCCAGTCGGTTCCCAATATTTCCCAAACCTTGGTGGAATTCAGAATGCACAGTAGCAAAAAAAGCACAAAACAAAGCCTGGGGGATATTCCGCCGATATCCCACAACTGAAAATTTAATATAATTTAAACGTAAGCGTGCAAAAGTGCGTTATGTACAACATCAGAGCCAAAGGAAATCTTGGATTCGTTTTACATCGTCCATAACTCAGGCTGCCAGCTCAAAAGTAGTCTGGGATAAGATCCGGAAAATGAAGGGAAAATATCCACCATGCCCTTCAGTGATCCTCGAGCACAATGGATGTCCAATTGCAGACCGAACTGCAGTTGGACATCCACAATCTTGGCAATAACATCTTTTCTCGCAGCGTTCTTGGCCCTGAAAGAGAAAAGTGAGAAAAACCCACTGAACTTCTATTCAGAAGGGCTTGGATCGTATAACAAGCCCTTTTCACAAGCAGAGTTAAATGCAGCACTCTTTCTCACGCATGTCAGTGCTGTGGGACCCAATGACATCCACTACAAAATGTTAAAATACCACAATCTAAGAATCACCTTTTAATTTTGTTTAACAGAATTTTTATTAACAAACAATTTCTGGATTCCTGGTAAAAGGCTATCGTTCTTGCTTTCCCAAAACCAGGAAAGGATCCTAGAAATCCAAGTAACTATCGTCCTATCGCTCTGACAAGCTGTTTGTGCAAAGTCCTAGAAAGAATGGTTAATGCATGCCTTGTATGGTATTTGGAAATAAATGGTCAGCTTTCTAGGACTCAGTGCGGCTTCTGAAGAAATAGATCCTCTCTGGATCATTTAATCCGATTGGAAACGTCCATTTGTGATGCTTTTATTATTAAATCCAAGCATCTGGTAGCAGTTTTCTTTGATATTGAAAAAGTGTACAACACAGCCTGGTGATTTGGAATATTAAAAGACCTCTATAACTTTTGTCTTAGGGGTAATCTCCCTCTTTTTATTAAAAACTCTTTCGAATCGCCAATTTCAAGTCAGTTTAGGATCCACCCTCTCGCGATTGTTCTCTCAGGAAGAGGGAGTCCCACAAGGAACCATTCTAAGTGTCATGCTCTTCGCAATCAAAATAAACTCTCTCACAGAACAACTTCCACCCACAGTAAACAATGCCCTCTATGTTGACGATTTTGCTATATTTTGTCATTCATGATGAGGGTCATTGAAAGGCAACTGCAGAAAACCATTGATCATCTTACAGCTTGGTCTTTGGCTAATGGGTTCAGATTTTCATCACAGAAGACTGTTTGTGTACACTTCTGTCGCAAACAATCTTCATCCTGACCCAGAATTAAGGCTTGGGCAAAATAATATCCCAGTTGTAGCAGAATTCAAATTCCTTGGACTTATTTTCGACAAGAAGCCGACATTTTTACAACATATTCGTCAGCTTAGGACAAGATGTGTTAAAGGGCTTAACATCCTTCGTGCCCTTTCTGCAACTTTGTGGGGCACAGATCATATTACCCTTCTTCGTCTTTACCGAGCACTTGTCTGTTCCAAACTCGATTGTGGGTCTCAGGTTTATGGTTCTGCTAGAGATAGTGTACTTCGGTGGTTAGATCCAATCCACCCATCAAGCCATCTGGACAGCCACTGGAGCATTTCGCACATCTCCTGTCCAAAGCCTTTACTTTGAAGCTAATGAACCATCTCTAGATCTTCGACATAAGCAGTTGTCCTTACAGTATGCCTTCAAATTAAAATCCCTGCCCGATCATCCCACATGGGCATCCGTTTTTGAGGCACGCTGGGAAAACCTCTACAACACCCGTCGGACTGCCAACAAACCTTTTGGTATTCGGATTCAAGGGCTGTTGAATGAACTAGACATGACGGTAGACAACGTTGCCCAGTCACCCAGGCAATTCCTTCCACCCTGGCATGCCTGTTTTCCAACTTGTGACTTCTCCCTTAAGGTCTGGGAGAAGGCTACTACACCACCATCCGTCTACCAGCAACTCTTTGCATCACATAGACAGCAGTATTCTGACTTTCTGCTTTCTGACAACAAAGCGTTGTCACCTTCAGGAAGGAAAATCATTTTGCAATTTTTTTCGTTAAATTCTTTTAAATTAATTTTCTTATTTTTAATTGTGTTAAATTGATTTTTAATTATTTGTTACTCTAATGTAAGATTTTCGATTTTTTTCGTTTTAATTTCTGGAGAGTATCATACGGAAGTGTTCTACATACTATATTGAGGTAAACTTCTCTTATTATTTTACAAATACTGACTAATAGTTAAACAGCAACCATAGATCTGTCAATGATGCAGTCATGTATGTCACAGAAACAATTGTCCAAGGAGCTGCAATTGCAATCCCAAAATCATCCAGTTGGTTCCCACTATTTCCCAAACCTTGGTGGAATTCAGAATGCACAGTAGCAAAAAAAGCACAAAACAAAGCCTGGGGGATATTCCACCGATATCCCACAACTGAAAATTTAATATAATTTAAACGTAAACATAAAAGACATTCTTATACCTCTTCTGCAACCGCCTCAAGCTCAAGGTATCAGAGGTGTCAAGATATGCTAAGGGTTCTCACGGAACAAGCAAATGCATAGACTGTGTTAGGATTACTAAGAGTAAAACATTTGCATGTGTACTTGTGTGTTCACTAATACTAGAAGCATAGTAAATATATTTGATGAATCTGAATTACTGGTTAAGTTATCAGATGCAGACATGATTTCACTCAAACCAAAAGGAGTGCAGAATTTGAGTATATGGAGTACAATGTACATAGGCTGGACCATCTAGAGCTCATATAATCTAAGACAGTGCATCCAGTTGACATGGTTGGCCAGTGCAATATTGCATCAGTTTGGTGTGTCATAAGACTGAGAAAACAAAAATGAGAGCAGGCGTGTGTTATACGCCTAATGACTTCAATGAGTATAATGACAACTGTACAGACAAAGAAAGTGGGCCAATAAATCAGATTTTCTTATAATGAGGTATTTTAACTTTTCAGCTATTAAATGAAACTTGTGGGTTCTCTCTCACACAATAACAAGGCTTTCGTGGATTTATTGAATGATTATTTTAGCTTCTTAGAGAGGTAAAGTGTATTAGTTGTCTGACGTCACCAGACAACTAATGCACTGGTTGTTAGAGATGGGGGAGCCCATCTCCACTTATTAGAGAGGTAATAAGAGTAAGCATTATTCTCGATCTGATTATCATCAGCATCTCTTTGTGCCTTATGGATCTGCAGATAAAAGACCCACCAGGTGGCAGTGATCAGAATGTATTAATGTGGGATTTACTTGAAGATGTGACTACCATTAAGGGTAAAGGAAAGGGATTTTGCTTATGTAATGGTGATTGTAGTAGTTTCAGACAGTGTTTATATTCTGTGCACTCAGACCAACTGATGATGTTACCAATAGCATTTCTAAATAGAAAGCATTCAGAGAAGTAATTGTAGAAGATACTGGTATTCTTATACCAACTAAGAGATTCTTTTCAAGGCTTAGTCCTAAGTGGATATCAGATGAACTAATGAGATCTATGGCAGAGAAGAAAATGCATGGGATGTATTTAAATTATCAGATGATACAGAAGCCCACAGTAAATATATAAACTATTCTGCCATCAAGTGACAAAGGAGGTTAGGTAAGCAAAGGCAGTTTCCAAGAAGTCTTCGGCAAAGAATTTAGAGAAAAGTAACAAAGATTTCTTTACTTGGATAAGCACTAGAGGAAAGGGAATGAATTACATTGGCCTGTGAGATATATGAATTGTTTAACTATTGATGATTTTTCTCAGGTTGCTGTTAGGTGAGTCGGAAAACTGCTAGCTTGGGGGAGATACAAGGACTAATAGATTAACAGTAGCCACTGGCAGAGGTTAAAGTGATTCTTGCACTGCTTCTATTGGAATGAGCAGAAGCCTGGAAAACAAGATGCAGGATATTTCAGAGACTGCTGGGAGTCATTGCGGTACAAGTAAACACATGGGTTGTGTTAGGGTAGGTAAGAAAAAGAACAGGTGCATGTATACTTGCGTGTACACCAATGCTAGGAGTTTAGTGAAAAAATTTGATCAATTTTAGGTATTGCTCAAAGCATCAAAGGCGGATATTGTTGGGATTTCAGAGACGTGGTGTCACACAGATATAAGTAATGCAGAATTGGAATTTGGGGAGTACGTCTACAGAAAGGATAGACAGGATAGGAAGGGAGGAGGGGTTATGCTATTAATTAAGAAACACATAAAATTCAAGGAAGTGAAGCCATTCGACTACGCTGGACAGTGCAGTGTCGAGTCAGTTTTGTGTGACATAAGCACTGGAAGATCAAAATTGAGAGTAGGAGTGTGCTATAGGCTTAATGACTCTGATGAGTATAAAAAGAAACTGTACAGGGAAATAGAGTGGGCCAGTAAATCAGAGAGTCTTATAATGGGGGATTTTAATTTCCCAGATATCGACTGGAATTTGTGGGTTGGTCACTCACACACTAGCAAGGCTTTTGTAGATTTATTGGATGATTGTTTTCTACATCAGCATGTTTGGGTGGCAACTACAGGGAATAATACTCTTGATTTGATTATCAGTAGTGATTCTTCATGTATTATGAATCATCCAGATAGAGGAACCACTAGGTGGCAGTGATCACAGTGTGCTGAAGTGGGATTTACTCAAATGGGTAACTACCATCAGGGGTAAAGGGAAGGGTTATTGCTTTCGTAAAGGCGACTACGATGGTCTGAGACAGTATTTAAATTCTATATAGTGGGACCAACTGATGATGTTACCAACAGCAAATTCAAAATGGGAAGTATTCAAAGAACATATCTTGGAAGCTACTAGGCTTTACATACCAACCAAGAAATATTATTCAAGGTTAAGCCTAAATGGATGTCAGATGAACTAATGAGACACATGGCAGAGAAGAAAAATGCATGGGATACATATAAATTAACACGTAACACAGAAGCCTATGATAGATATAAGTTGATCTGTAACCAAGTTACAAAGGGGGTTAGGCAGGCGAAGGCAGATTACGAGAACTCTTTGGCAAGGGATGCAAAGAAAAACAGCAAAATGTTCTTTACTTATGTAAACTCTAGAAGGAAGGGGATGAATCGGATTGGTCCACTTGATATCGATGGTTCAACTGTTCATGATCCTGCACAGGCAGCTAACAAACTAAATGAATATTTTGCATCTACATTCACACCTGAGGAGTTATTCAGCGAGGGGAATGCCAGAGGTGTATTCAACTCGGGCAGTAAGCTAGATAATCTTGTAATAACTGAGAGTAAAGTGGAGGAGAAATTGTTGAAGATAAACACAAGAAAGGCACCTGGGGTGGATGGGATCTATCCAGTTATATTAAAGGAGGCAGCAAAGGAAGTAAGCAAACCCTTATCCATAATTATGAGGACTCAGGGGAGGTACCCATAGACTGGAGATTTGCAAATGTGACCCCAATTCACAAAGGAGGATCAAAGGCTGACACAAGTAATCATAGACCTGTGAGTTTAACTTCTGCTCCAGGAAAATTAATGGAGGCACTGGTTAAAGAAGCACTGCAGGATCATCTAGACAAGACTTCAGTTATAGCTGGGACAGAGCATGGTTTTGTTAAGGGGAAGTCTTGATTGACCAATTTGATTGGATACTATGATGCAGTAACAAAAGAACTGGATGCAGGGAATAACTTTGATATTATATACTTGTATCTTAGAAAGGCTTTTGATACTGTTGCACATGGAAGACTGCTGCACAAATTGGAGCAGTGTGGCATTGGAGGCAAATTGCTGCTATGGATAAAGGGGTGGTTGAGGGGGAGAAGACAGAGAGTGGTAATCAATGGACACTGCTCGTCGTGGACTAATGTTATTAGTGGAGTCCCTCAGGGTTCAGTGTTGAGTCCATTATTGTTTTCTGTATTTATAAATAATATTGATGATGGTATATCAAGCTTAATGTCCAAGTTTGCAGACGATACAAAGGTTGGCACGCTATGCTGCTGCAACAGGATTTGGAAAGGTTGAGCAGATGGGCTGAGAGGTGGCAAATGAAGTTTAACAATGACAAATGTAAAGTACTACATTTGGGAAACAGCAACCCCAGAGCAACGTATCAACTCTGTGGTACTACACTGACAGTGGTAGAGAATGAAAAGGACCTGGGGGTAATTGTGCATGCAGATATGAAGTTCTCTGAGCAGTGCAGATGGGCTGCAGGAATAGCTCATGGTGTCTTATCAATGATATACAGGAATTTTTCTAGCAGGGATAAGGACTTGATTATTCCCTTGTATAAGGCAATGGTCAGGCCACACTCTAGTACTGTATACAGGTCTGGAGGCCTCATTTCAAGAAGGATGTAGAGATTGTGGAACGAGTACAGAGAAGGGCAACAAGATTGATGAATGGAACAAAGGGTTGCTCTTACGAAGAAAGGCTTAAGTTTTGCAAATTATAGTGTCTGGAGACTAGGCACCAGTGAGGTGATCTGATAGAGGTGTATAAAGCCTTGAATGGTTTGAGCATGCTCAGTGCTGATGGAATTCTGCCTCTTTCTCAGAATAATCACTTGAGAGGGCATAAATTCAAATTGAGGAAAGACAGATGTAGGATAGATATGCGGAAATTTGCCTTTAGCCAGCGGGTAGTTGGTTGGCGGAACAGACTTTGTTCCACCAACCAACGTGGAAGTTGGTTGTGGAAGTTGATAGCCTAAATAAATTTAAGGACAGGTATTTCGAACGAACGGAGGGGTGAAGTGGGGTTTTTTTTTTTTTTTTTGGCTGATGCTGCATAAGCTTGCTTTCTTGCATTATATGCCTCTACTAATGTTAATGCTAACTGAATGGGTGTTTTGCATTTACATTCATACATGAGGAATTTTTTAGGGGTGGGGATGCCAGAAGTTTAGACAACTGTGAATTGTGGATACATTAATTAGGGTATGTCACTGCAACAAGTTGAGACTCTCTAAGTCAAAATTATTTGCTTTTTGATGCTACCTTTATTTTCAATCCTTTATGAACACAGCTTTAAAAACCTATTTTTTATATTAAAAACATATTTTTAATTATTTTTTTTAAATAAAATACCTCCTAAGCACTAATATGTTTTTACTTCTTGTATTGTGTTTGACCAACAGCAAGCAGAATTTTAATACAAAATGCCTGCACACAATGTTTAGATGCCACCCAGACTCTTCCATGATACAAAGTTAGAAAACATAATTTGATATGCTGCATAAACAACATGTCCTTCAATAATTGATAGTTTGGATCAGTGAAGGGCTGGAGCTGGTTTGCACCAGTTCTCGTTAACCAGTTTTTTAAAATTTTTACGCAAATAAATGTTATTACATGATCCCTAAACTGAATAATCTTAGTCATATGAAATGATGTAGAAAATAATATGGTACACAAAATAAACTTCAGATGCAAAGGAACACAAATTTCTAATAATTTCTGTTTCTGTAATGGATAAGACAAGAGTTTTTGTTAATATGTGCATGCGCTTCTTCCTTTTAACAGGCCACAATGTACATTCAAATTCCTTCTGATGCTAGACAAAAATCTAATTTATTATTTTACCATCAGTATTCTTTAAGATATTGTTTATTGCATTGTATACTTCATCATGATTACGAGGGGCATTCAATAAATTATCTACCTACCTGTGAAGGAAATGAGATAGAGAAAAAAAATCTTTTTTTATTTTTCAGTGTAATTCCCTGTGAGCTTCAATACACTTGTTCCATTTTGTTGGCAATGAGGAAATACCAGACAAATAAAATTCTTTGTCCTGTCCATCAAAGAACGCATAAACAGCAGACTTCAGTTCATTATCATCATCAAAATGAAATCCACGTACGTTTTTCTTGAGGTATTGAAATAGGACATAGTCACTGGGGTCAGATCCAGACTGTAAGATGGATGGGTAAGTTCTGTAAAGTCATTCTCTCAAAGCAGCAGCATGTCACCTGTGCACTGGTGCATTCTTGTGAAGAAGCAGGACACCTCTGGAAAGTTTTCCACAGCATTTTTCGTTTATGACATTCCTTAGGTTGTACGATAGGGATGCATATGATTCTCCAGTGACTGTCTGCTTGTGTTCCAAGTAGTGAATGTACAAAATTCCCTCAGCATCCCAATAGCCATAATCTTTCCAGCTGAGCTGAAAGTTGTCTGAAATTTTTTGGGTTGGGGAGAACCCTTGTGCTTCCATTGCTTTGATTCTTGCTTGGTCTTGGGATTCCAGTGATGAATCCATAACAGTTCTGGAGATGAAAGTTTCAGAATCCCTTCCATAAAATACTAAATTCTCTTCACAACACCATACTCTGAATTGCTTCAGAGTATGATGGCTGACTGGGCTAGCCAGGTGGGTAAAGTGCCTGCCTGGCAACCCAAAGGTCGCGGGTTTGAATCCCGCCTCAGGCTTGGATCAAAGTACTGCAAAAAGCTTGGGAGGTGCATTATGGCCACAGAAGCCGATGCGCCAACAACTACCAAAAAAAAAAAGAGTATGGTGTTGCATTTACAGGGGTCAGAAATGGGGATCCACCTTGCACTGACCTTAGTCATCCATGGAGGATTGTTATAACTGTTCCCTCAGATATGTCACATTCCCTAAAGATTTGGGACACTTTTAATGCCTGTCATTCAGCACAAGGGTTTCCACAGCTTGGCACATTTCTGAGGTGGTCACTGTCACAGGCCTTCATGGACATGGATCATCTCGATGGACTCTCTACATCACTTTAATTCTTTTGACCAGAATTTCACCTGGTATTCTGAAGGTGCACTGTTGCCATACACAGCCACCATCCTTTCATGAATAGCCTTTGACCTATTTCCTTCTTTGGTGAGAAACTTGATGACTGAATGATGCTCCAATTCCAGCAAATCCATAATTTGATATAGGTGTCTTCCTTCTTTCTGTTATAGTAGCACAACCTAAAAACATAGTAGGATCAAAATTAGTATGATTCAAGTTGAGATGTAGGAACATGATTAATCGTGGATCATTGAAGTATAACTGTGGGAAGTGTCTTAGGTAAATAATTTATTGAATTTATTTATAAGTGTTTGCCTTTTTATTTACCTAATTGTTATTTTATATTGCACTTTATACATAGTCTTATAGTTATTGTTACGCTGGTTATTTTTAATTAAAAAAAAAGAGTTTTTGTAGATTACTACTTTTTTTTAATATACGTAAAACCGTTATTTCGTTCGAATCTTGCAGCCATTGTTTTTGTATAGAGTAGTAGGGAATTCAAATTTTTAATTGTGGTAACTAAGCAGCTCTAACGTATAATTATATAGCGTAATACGCATCACTGCATTTAGGATTCTTTTATATAGCGTAGTATTGACAATTGATTGATTGAATTTATTGATCGTATTAATTTAAAATATCATGCCCCAGACTAGAGCAGCAAAGCAATGGGCACAAAGTGGCAGGAGTGCTGTGACTCAGGGGAGAACTGAGGTGGGGGGGTGCAATTCTCCAACCCATCACAGCCTAAAAAAAGCGTGCAACTTGTGAAATGTTTGCCGAAATCTCTGGAACAGAACATGATCTAGGAATTAGGATATCTAGGAATAGAGGATATCTTTGTGTGTGTGTGTGTGTGTGTGTGTGTGTGTGTGTGTGTGTGTGTGTGTGTGTGTGTGTGTGTGTGTGTGTGTGTGTGTGTGTGTGTGTGTGTGTGCGCGCGCGCGCGCCAAGTGCAGAGAGTGTCTAGAAATTAGGCATCAACTCAGCATTCTACTGGGCATCTATGAGAGCTTGAGGTGTAGGGTGGATACCCTCGAAGAAATTAATATGAGGGCCTCGTCAAGCTCTCAGCTGCCCAACTCAATGCCACAGCTCACTCCTGGGCATCAGGCAACACAGTGGCAATCTCCAAGACAGAATGCACTGGTCCCAAAGGAACTAGTTATTTTGGTGAGTCTGTTGTCAGGGAGACGGGGGAATATATTGTGTAAAAAGGAGAGATGGAACAGGACCAGGGTATGTCTGCCAGGGGCAAAAGTTGATGATGTTGTAAAGCATATATCATCTTTTAAGGGCACAAAAGGTGATATTGTTGTACATGTTGGCACCCACGACATTAAGAGTAGATCTGCAGATTTACTTAACAAGTACAGGTCAATGTTGCAAAAAAGTTGTGAGTCAGGGTTAAATTTGAAAGTGTCTGCAATTCTGCCCAGACACGATAGGAGAGAATACATGATGAGAGCCTTGTCAATCAATTCGGCTCTGGAGGGAATGTGCAAGGCTCAAGGGGTAGAATTTTTTTTCAGCGTGGTCTGTGCTTGTTAACAGGAGAGACTGCTTCTACAGGGATGGGAGACACTTAAATAGAAAGGGTGCAAGAATATTTGCTGATGCTATCGAGGCAGTGTTAGGTGGGTCGGAAAACTGCTAGTTTTGAGGGATTCGCAGACTAAAAGGTTAAAAGTACTGCAATAATTAAAGACCAACACCAGCCAAGGAATTAAAAATTTTATTATAAAAATAAAATTACAGAATATAATGAAATACTGTGATACACTATCGGAAGACTAAAATATTACAATAAATTACGATAAAATAAACTATGATAAAACGTTAAAAATGTAGTTAAAAATATACCGAAGCAATAAAATTATCTAAAATAAACTGGATTAAAAGCGATTAAAACAGTGGATTAAAACAGTGTACTATTAGAGCAATGACACACTCGTAAGTAGCAGGCATGGCACTCATGCACGTGGTCCATCAGACACATGGTCAGCATTCCCAACGCGTGCATCGGAAACGGAAGTGGCTCAGGAACGTGTCAATCAGAATTGGTCATCCCGTCTGAGGACAACCACCTCAAACAGGGGTGTAAACGTATCCCCCTGTCCCTGTTAATAGTATTACGATTAGATGAACCGATTTGCAAGCTCTCGAGCCACTTGCGTTCCCAAAATCCACCGGCCACGGTCCATAATGACCTCGTCTTCAGGGGAGATCCGATGCTGCTTCTCCCAGAAATGCTCTTCGACAGCAGACCTCGCAAAATTAGCAGTCTTAATAGAAGTCAGGTTAAAAGTAGCCACAGGCAGAGGTGAAGGTGATTCTTGTACAACTTCTATTAGAATAAGTAGCGACCTGGAGCGAGGGGTGCTAGGGGTTTCAGGGACTGATGCCAGTCATCGTGAAACAGGTGGGTATATGAGATGTGTTAGGGTAACCAATAATAAGGATAGGTGCATGTATACCAATGCTAGAAGTATAGTAAATAAATTTGATGAATTTGAACTGTTGGTCAAGACCTCAAAGGCGGATATTGTTGGGATAGCAGAGACATGGTGTCACACAGATATAAGGAATGCAGAACTGGAATTTGTTGAGTACAAAGTGTACAGAAAGGATAGACAGGATAGGAAGGGAGGAGGTGTTATGCTGTTAATTAAGAAAAACATAAATTCAAAAGAAGTGCATCCAGTTGATATAGATGAACAGTGCATTGTTGAATCAGTTTGGTGTGACATAAGCACTGTGAAAGCAAAAATAAAAGTAGGAGTGTGTGTTATAGGCCTAATGACTCGAATGAGTACAATGAACAATTGTACAGAGAAATAGAGTGGGCTAGTAAATCAGAATGTCTTATAATGGGGGATTTTAACTTCTCAGATATTGACTGGAACTTGTGGGTTGGTCAATCACACACTAGTAAGACTTTTGTGGATTTATTGAATGATTGTTTTCTGCAGCAGCATGTTTGGAAGGCAACCAGAGAGGGTAATACTCTTGATCTGGTTATCAGCAGTGATCATTCGTGTATTAAGAATTTGCAGATAAAGGAACCACTAGGTGGCAGTGATCACAGTATACTGATGTGTGATTTACTTATAATTACCATCAGGGGTAAAGGAAAGAGGTTTTTGCTTCCATAAAGGTGAGTACAGTGATCTCAGACAGTTTTTAAATTCTGTACAGTGGGATCAAATGACGATGTTACCAACAGTAAATTCTAAGTGGGAAGCATTCAAGGAATTAATCATGGATGCTACTAAAAGTGTCATACCTATTAAGAAATATTGTTCAAGGTTTAGGCCTCAATGGTTATCAAATGAACGAATGAGACTCGTGACAGAGAAGAAAAATGCATGAGATGCATATAGATTATCGAGCGACTCAAAAGTCTATGGCCGATATAAGCTAGTCTGTAATCAGGTCACAAAGGAGGTTAGGCAGGCGAAGGCAGATTATGAGAAATCTTTGGCAAAAGATGCTAAGAAAAACAGCAAGGATTTCTTTACTTATATAAACTCTAAAAGCAAAGGGATGAATCTGATTGGCCCACTTGATATCGATGATTTCGCTGTTGATGATCCTGCTCAGATAGCAAACAAACTGAATGAGTATTTTGCATCTACATTCACACATGAGGAGTTATTAAGGTTTGAAAATGGCAGAAGGTTATCAAATTCTAGCAGGGTGCTTAAGGATTTTGTAATGATTAAGAGCAAAGTGGAGGAGAAATTGTTGAAGTTAAACATAAGAAAGGCACCTGGGGTGGATGGGATCTATCCAGTTATATTAAAGGAGACGGCAAAGCAACTAAGCAAACCCTTAGCTGTAATTATGAATCCTTGGACTCGGGAGGTCCCCACGGGCTGGAGATGTGCAAATGTATCACCAGTTCACAAAGGAGGATCGAAGGGTGACATGAGTAATTACAGACCGGTTAGTTTAACTTCTGTTCCGGGTAAAATAATGGAGTCACTGTTTAAAGATGCATTGCAGGATCATCTAGACAAGACTGCAGCAATAATTCAGACACAGCATGGGTTTGTTAAGGGAAAATCTTTTCTGACAAATTTGATAGGATATTATGATGTGGTTACAAAGGAACTGGATGCAAAAAATAATTTTGATATCATATATTTGGATTTGAGGAAAGCTTTTGACACTGTTGCGCATGGAAGACTATTGTACAAATTAGAGCAGAATGGTATTAAGGGTAAGTTGCTACAATGAATAAAAGGATGGTGAGTGGGAGAAGACAGAGGGTAGTAATTAATGGGTGCTGCTCTTCGTGGACTAATTTTATTAGTGGAGTCCCACAGGGTTTGGTGTTGGGTTCTCTGTTTTGTATATTTATCGATGATATTGATGAAGGTATATCAGACTTAGTGTCAAAGTTTGCAGATGATACGAAGGTTGGCAGGGTTGTTAATGACAGTGTGCTACTGCAACAGGATCTAGATAATTTGGGCAGATGGGCTAAGAAGTGGCAACTGAAATTTAACCTTGACAAATGCAAAGTACTGCAAAAGAGGAGAAGTAACCCCAGAGAAACGTACCAAATGTGTGGTACTACACTTAAAGTGGTAGAAAATGAAAAAGACCTGGGAGTAATTGTGCAGTCAGATATGAAGTTTTCTGAGCAATGCAAACAGGCTGCTCAGGTCATGGGGTTTTGTCAATGATATATAGGAATTTTGCTAGCAGGGAAAAGGAGATGGTTGTCCCTCTGTATAAGGCAATGGTCAGGCGACCCCTTGAATACTGCGTACTACAAGTCTGGAGGCCTCATTTTAGGAAGGATGTAGCGTGATGTAGCCTGTAGGCTACATCAGGTGTACGTGATGTAGAAGGATGTAGCCTGAGCGTGTACAGAGAAGGGCAACAAGATTGGTGAGGGGAATGAAGGGATCCTCTTACCAAGAGAGGCTTAAGTTCTGCAAATTGCAGTGGCTGGAGACTAGGCACTTATGCGGTGATCTCGTTGAGGTGTGCTGGTTCAACGTGCTCAACCCATTCAAGGCCTTGAATGGGTTGAGCATGCTGAATTCTGATGGAATCCTTCCACTTGTTTAGATTACGAACCTAAGGGGGCATAAATTCAAATTAAGAAAAGAGAGATGTAGAATAGATGTGCGGAAATTTGCCTTTTGCCAACAGGTGGTTAATTGCTGGAACAAACTTCCATCTGTCGTTGTGGAAGTTGATAGGTTAAATAAATTTAAGGAGGAACTGGATAGGCATTTGGAGGGAATGGTGTGATTTTTTTTTTTTTTTTTTTGGCTAATGCTGCATAAACTCATACACTTGCTTTCATGCATCACATGCCACTACTACTACCCCTCATATATTACGCTTTTTATTTTTAATAATTTAACTAGCTTGTAATGTTTCATAATACAAGAATGATAGGCATTTCTTTCTTAAACATTATTGTAGTTTGTTTTCTCATACATTTCTTCTTTATATTTTAAATTTGTTTAATTAAGCAATACATTTTTATTGTATTAAGCATGTAAAAATGTTTTTTCTATTGTTATTGTTAAGTGATTTTGAATGGCTCAATGCATTGCCGCTTCTTATAGAGAAAGGAACAAAATATACATATTGTGTTATATCCCTTAAATCTCAACTTTTTACATGAAACTGGTTCAGATGTTTATTGAGATATTTATTAATTATAAAATAAATTATCTTATTAAATAGTGGTAGAATTATGCAATTATTGCGATAAATTGTAACTAGTGAAGTTAGAGGTAAATGATTTTAATTCAAAAGAAATGAATTGTTACCTTCATATGTATTTATGAAATTTTCAATTTCTTGTATTTTATAGCTACATCCTATCGAAATCGCCCGTCAACTTACATTGCTAGAATTTGACCTTTATCGGGCTGTCAAGCCTTCAGAATTGGTTGGTAGTGTGTGGACAAAGAAAGACAAAATGAAGACATCTCCAAATTTGCTAAAAATGATACATCATTCTTCTAATGTAAGTTATTTGCTAAGGTATGCAGTGTAAATTAGTCTTAAGTTAGTACTGTCAATGTACTGTTATTAATTGTATGAAATGCTCCTTCAGAAATCCACAGTTATATTGTTCTCTGTTTAGGAGAATTTAATCTGATAATCATTGCAAAAGCAGGGAATCTGTATAAATTAATTTAATGAAATCTGTAATTTGTACACAAGTTGCCTATCAGTTACATATAGGCTGTATGGTTGATACGAATTTCAGGAGCTTAGCAGGAATCAAGAAATATTTGATAAAATGTAAAATGTGTGGATGAGGTAATATAAGCAGAAATGAGAAATTAATTAGTGTCAGCATACCTAAATTGACTTAGAAGTTGGTTATATTGACTATTGCAGTAATCTGCAGTGAAAAAATTGGATATGTTTCATATCTTCAAACATTGGACAGTGTTTCTCAGTACTACTTTAATACACTGTATAGTACAGATATGCTACTGCCATATTATGCCTGTGTCTCTGTGTTTTATAGATACACAGGCATAATATCATTTTGATATTATTATTTTTTTGTATGTATTTTTTTTTTTCCCAGCATATCTTAAAAATATGGCCTTATAACTTAGCATTCTATTATTTTGGCATTCCTTTAATATAACTATGCTCATTTATATTTGCAGGTATGCAAATATAAATTTCCTTTTATTTTTCAAAAAATTTTATAATTATATTTTTAGGCAAAGCTTTTCTTTTATTTTTCGTAAAAAAGTATTAAGATTGCTTTGGTTGGTTTTCTTTCTTTCTTCTTTTTATTTTAATGCAAACTGATTCTGTTATATTTTTGTTGTTAGGTATCTTTTCCTTTGGTTTTCATAAATTATGTATATAAATTTTTTTAATGGGCGTGACTTGATTTAGTAAAAAAAATTACATCAAGTTCTGTATGTTTTCCCCCCATTTGACACTTTCATTTTTAACATAAGGACTTTTCTCAAAATTCTACTGGTTTTATTTGATTAATTTCACATTACTATATGATTACTGTATGTCTTACTGAAACACCATCTCACAGGATGAGTAGTTACATTCCCACTACGTCCACATACCAATAAAATGTGCTTTGCATTTCTCTTTAAGACTTTGTTTCATATTCTAATTTTTATATCCCAAGAATTATTAGAGTAATCGAGGATGATTTGGGGAACTGTTGCTATCCTATTTCTTTCCTTGCTTCATCTACAAATATTTAATATCTGTATATTAAACTGTATTTTCTCTCTTGCGTAATTTCTGTATATGAAATTGTATTTTAAGTTGAGATATATATAGGGACATGATAAATCATGAATCATTGAAATGCAACTATGGGAAGTGTCTTAGGTAGGTAATTTATTGAATGCCCCTCATATATTACACTTTTTATTCTTAATAATTTAACTAGCTTGTGTAATATTTCATAATACAAGACTTTGTTTCATATTCTGATTTTTATACCCCAAGAATAATTTAAATTTAATTTTCTTAGTTAAAACTTAATGATTAATTGCATAATTTTATTTAATTGTAACTAATTTTTGGTTGTAAATTGTAACTTTCTTATATATGCTTTTCTATATTATGACAATAGATATGGTATGTAAAATTACTTTTTAGACTTTTTTGACTGACCTTTCCTCAGACTAAAAAAAAAAAGTAAATAAAAATTTAAACTATAAAATCTAATAACAAAATAGCATGAAAAATAAAAGCAAAATAGCCTATTTTGCAGCCAGCGATTTCAAAGCTTGCTGTGGGTCATCATGGAACAGGGAAATACATGGACTTTGTTATGGTAACTAAGAGTAAGAACAGGTGCGTGTATGTTTCTGAAGCATAGTACAAAATATAAAACTGATGAATTTTCAGTACTGGTAAAGTCATTAAATGTAGACTTTGTGGGGATATCAGAGATCGTGACACTCAGAATAAAGAATGCAGAATTTGAATATGAGGAGTAAAATGTATACAGACAGGATAGGAGGAGTGGGGAGGATTATGCTCTTAGTTAAGAAACACATAAAATCTAAGGGCACATATAGTTGATATGTGTGGCTAGTGTGATGGTGAGTCAGTTTCGTGTGAAAAACCAATAGGAAAACAAAAATGAGAGTAGGAGTGTGTTATAGGCCTAATGACACTGATGAGTACAATGAACAACTGAATAGAAAAATACAGTGGGCCAGTAAATCAGCATGTCTTATAATGGGGGATTTTAACTTTTCAGACATTGACTGGAACTTGTGGTTTGGTCAGTCATGCACAAACAAGACTTTTGTGGATTTATTGGGTGACTGTTTTCTACAACAGCATGTTACAGAGAGAGAGAGAGAGAGAGAGAGAGAGAGAGAGAGCAATGCTTTTCATATGATTATCAGTATTGATTATTCATTCATTAATATTCTGCAGATAAAAGAACCACTAGGTGGCAATGATCACAGTGTATTGATGTACTTAAAGATGTAACGTCTCAGACAGTTTTTAAATTCTGTATAGTGGGACCAGCTATGATGTTACCAACAACAAATTCTAAATGGGTAGCATTCAGGGAAATAACCATAGAAGCTACTAGGCTTTTCATGCCAACTAAGAAATACCATTCAAGACTTAGACCTAAATGGATGTCAGATGAACTAGCGAGACCATACGGCAGAGAAGAAAAATGCATGAGTTGCATATAAATTGTCAGGCGATACAGAAGTCCATGGTTGATATAAATTAGTTTGCAATCAAGTTGCAAAGCAGTTAGGAAGCCAGGGCAGATTATGAGAGCTCTTTGGCAGAGACCGCAAAGAAATGCAGCAAAGACTTCTTTACTTATATTAATAATAGAAGAAAGGAATTGAATCACATTGGCCTACTTGATGTTGATGGTTTAACTGTTGATGATCCTGCTCAGATTGCTGAGAGGCTGAATAAATATTTTACATTTACATTCACACACGATGAATTCTTTAAGGAAGGAGATGCTAGAAGTTTATCAAACTGTAAAAGAGGGTTAAATGGAAAGGAAAGGGAGGATAAATTATGAGAGAATCTGGATTTGGGGGAAGTCCCCGTAGACTGGAGATGTGTTAAGGTATCCTCATTTCACAAAGGGAATCAAAGAGTGACAAAAGTAATTACAGACTTGATTTCAGTTAAAAGAATTGAGTTACTGGTTAAAGAAGTAATGCAGGACTGTCCAGACAGGAGGGTAGTTATACTTCAGACACAGCATGGGTTTGTCAAGGGGAAATCTTGTCTGACCAATTTAATTAGATATTACAATCTGATTGCAAAGGAACCAGATGCAAAAAAATAATTTTGATATTATATACTTGGATTTCAGGTAAGCTTTTGATACTGTTTCTCATAAACAACTGCTGTATATATTGGAGCAGTGTGGCATTAAGTTCTGGTTACTGCTATGGATAAAGGGATGGTTGAGTGGGGAAAGACAGCGAATGGTTATCAGTGGACACTGCTCTTTGAGCATTAATGTTATTAATTTGATCCCCATGGTTTGGGACTGGGCCCATTGTTGCTTTCTGTACTTATCAGGGCTGGATTTTAATGTTTGTAGGCCCTAGGCACTTTCATTCTGAAAATTGGGAAAAGAGGAGTAAAATGTTTCTTATAATAAATTATGCTGTATTAACACACTGAGTGCGAATTACACCTTTTGATGTAATGCAAGTATGACTGTTGTCTCATGCTTATCTTGTTAAACTGACTTGTTTCGTAGAGAGTAGTTGCAGTAGTAAAATTGGCAGAAATAGGTATAGCTTTTCGTGGTGGTGATGAGCAACACAATAATCCTAACAATGGCAACTTCTTCTTGTGTATCTATCTTCTGAGTTTGATCCTTTTCTAAACGAGCATATAAGAAAATATGGAAATCCAGGAAGTGAAAATGTTTCATTGTCTTGAACCACACATGAAGAATTTATCAATTTATTAGGGTCAAAAGTGTTGGCACACATCACATTTGAAATTAAAGAAACCAAACATTATGCCATTAGCATAGATTCAACTCCCGATATAAGTCACACAGATCAGTTGTTGGTCATTATTAATTTATTCGTTATGTATCAAAAGATGATGAAGTACATGAGCATTTCTTGATGTTTCTTCCCAATGAAAAGCTTGATGCAAAATATCTTTTTAACCCAGTAGCATCTGTTCTTGATAAACATGGAATAGAGGTAGCAAATTACAGATCTCAGTCATGTGGCAACCCTGCTAATGTGAGTGGGATATATTCTGGAGTCCAAGCCAGATTCAAGGAAGTCAACAAACAGCAATATGGGTTCCATGTGCTTCACATGGAACCATATTGCGTCTTAATTTAGACCACAAAGATGGTCTAAATTGAGTACAATGGAGAGTACAATCTTGGTCAAAAATCTATCAGACACAAGATAGTCATCATGTTACAATGCTGCGAGATCATTGAAAAAAAATTACAGTAAAATTTGTGCAGAATGCGAAGAACAAAAACCGACAGTGGTTCATGAAGCAAAAGCTTTGATAAATAAACTGAACAGGTTAGAAATAGCATTAATGGCTGCCATTTGGGAAGATCTTAAAAACAGAGTGAATAAAGCAATTCAAGAACCTGGAATTGAGTTATGCATAATTATGAAATTATATGATACTCTTCTGGATTATTTGATTGATGTTTGAGACAAAGAAAAATTATGATTTTGAAAAAAAATGGCAAAAGAATTCATTTCATATTCTGATTACTGACAATATGAAGACTGAAAGTGGAAAAGGAAGAAACTGTTTCATGAAACACCAGAGGAATTGGTACCAGCAGAAAAAAGTGCAAAAGATACATTTCAAATTCAAGGTTTTTATCGTATTGTCGACGTACTGGTCACAGAAAAAACCAAAAAAACATGCTGCATACAGTACATTGTATGATTCTTTTAGTTTTCCAATAGTAAATCTATGTCAAAAGAAGAAATTAGATCCAAAGCTACAGCATTAGTTAACACCTAGTCGTCCGACTTAGAAGTAGACTTTGTTGAAGAATTCCTATTGTTTTTGGCACTATACAAGGAAAGTATAGAGCCACAAAAAAACATCTGTGGCAGAATTAATAAGAGAACAATAAAAGATAAACTGATTACTAGTTTCCCAAACATACACATAGCTCTAAGAATTTATCTATCCATAATTGGATCGAATGCTGAAGGAGAACGCTCATTTTCGAAACTTAAGCAGATCAAGAACTGTGTACGCTTAACTATGAGCCAAGATCGCTTATCATCATTGGCACTTCTATGTATTGAGAATGATATTACTTATTATATGGACTTCGAGGACATTATTAAAGATTTTGCTACAAGAAGGCGGAGCAAGAAACTTTTAATCTTAAGAAATGTTACAAGTAATCTATATATTGATGATATTGTAGATTTTTTTTTTTTTTTTTTATATATATTTCATATATAATGTTGAAGTTTTATAGTTGCATGATTTTTAAGTCTGAAAACCTTTTCCTCCCTATTTTTTTACTTTCTTTTTTTTTCCTTCCTTCATAGGCCCTAAAATGTTCATAGGCCCTAAATGCAGTGCCTAATCGGAAACCCGGTCCTGGTACTTATTAATGTTATTGATGAGGGTATATCAGACTTAATGTCTAATATTATTGATTGCAGATGATACAAAGGTTGGCTGGATGGTGAATGACAGTAATGAAGGTATGCTGCTGCAACAACATCTAGACAAACTTAAATGTAGGGGTTATCTGTTTCAGTGTCCCATGAATTGCTACATTCTTGCCAGTCCACTGAGAATAACAAATACTTTACAGTTTGTGCAAATATGGACACAAATTGACCCTTCAATTGGCCAACAAAATTCAGAATATACGCTGAAGCATGGCAGAAACACAAAAATTTACATCTCATGGTATTGGCCAAGTCACATAAACTAACTGAAGAGTACATCAAAATTCATTAGTAGTACAACTCCTTGGTGTTTATTCGCATGTACATATGTAAAATCTTGTGAAAGCATGTTTTCCAATACAATTTATGCATGATGATATTACTCTATGGAGAATGCAGCCGAAATGCTAGAGCAACAGCAACGTTATTTTCCGAGACATCTGTATAAGCTGCAAATATCACATACCACAATTATGTGTATTTTGAATTGCTTTATGGTAACTGGAAGTGTGATGCATAAAAAAAAAAAAAAAAGAGTACAAATGTGTTAAGGAGTTGGAACATCTTCACAAAGAAGACTTGTGGCTTTCTTCCTCTCACATCTGATAATCATCTTATCCGTGCTAGCAAAATTCCTATATATTGTAGACTAAACCTCATGAGCTGTCCTAGCAGTCTGTCTGCACTGCTCAGAGAACTAACTACCTGATTACACAATTACTCCCAGATCTTTTTTATTTTGCACTACCCTGAGTATAGTTTCATACAGTCGATACATTACTCTGAGGTTACTGCTAACATATGAAATACTTTCCATTGGTCAAGGTTAAACTTCATTTCCCGTTTCTCAGCCCATCTGCCTAATTTTTTTAGATCTTGCTGCAGTAGCATATTGTCATTAAACATCTAGCCATCCTTTTGTATCATTTGCAAACTAAAGTAAGCCTGATATGCCTTCATCAATATCATTAATAAATATAGAAAACAACAATGGGTCCAACACTGATCCCTGGGGTACTCCATTAATAATGCTCGTCCACGAAGAGCAGTGTCCATTGATAACCATTCTCTATCTTTTCCCAATAACCAACCTTTTATCCATAGAATAACTTTCCATTAATGCCACAGTTCTCCAATTTGTATAGCAGTATCAACAGTATCAAAAGCTTTCCTGAAATCCAAGTATATGATATCAAAATTATTTTTTGCGTCCAGTTCCTTTGTGCCCATGTCATAGTATTCAATCAAATTGGTCAGACAACATTTTCCATTAACAAACCTATGCTGTGTCTGAAGTGTAACTGCAGTCCTGTCTATATCGTCCTGCCTTACTTCTTTAACCAGCGACTCAATTATTTCCCCTGGAACAGAAGTAAGCTAACAGGTCTGTAATTACTCGTATCACTCTTAGAGCTGCCTTTGTGAATTTTTTTTTTTTTTTTTTTTGGTAGTTGTTGCCGCATCGGCTTCTGTGGCCGTAATGAACCTCCCAAGGTTTTTGCAGTACTTTTATCCAAGCCCGAGGTGGGATTCGAACCCGCGACCTTTGGGTTGCTAGGCAGGCACTTTATCCACCCGGCTAGCTCGGTCGGCCTTTGTGAATTGGGGATATATTCACACATCTCCACTCTGTGGGGACTTCCCCTGAATCCAGAGATGCTCTGATAATTATGGCTAAAAGTTGCTTACCTCCTTTGCTGTCTCCCTTAATTAACTGCATAGATCCCATCCACCCCAGGTACCGTTCTTATGTTTAACTTCAACAACTTCTCTCCACTTTTCTCTCATTTATTACAAAATCATTTAGCTCCCTCCTTTCCGCATCCTCCGTATTTGGTGGTCACGGGCTCTAACCCAGGTCTAATCAAGAAGCGTGTGCTACGCACTGCTGCTCCTGCTCACCTGGCTACGGAGACGCCCTCGTGTGAATATTGATACAAAGTACTTATTCTGTTTATCAGCAGCCTGAGCAGAATCATTAACAGTTGAATCATCAATACCAAGTGGACCAACGTGATTCATCTACTTACTTCTTTCTAGGGTTTATATAAAGATGTCTTTGCTGGTTTTTTTTTTTTTTTTTTTTGCATTCTTTGCCCTTTATTTCTCATAATCTGCTTTGACTTGTGGATGGGATCTATTGCAGACTAGTTTATATCTGCCATAGGCTTCTGTATCACCCCATAATTTATATGCATCCCATGCATTTTTATTCTCTGCCAAGTGTCTGAGTAGTTCATCTGACATCTGTTTAGGTCTGAGCCTTCAGTGTTATTTCTTAGTTGGTACAAAAAGCCCAGTTGCTTCTATGATTATTTCTCTTTATGCATGCTTCCCATTTAGAATTTGCTGTCGGTGACATCATCAGTTGTTCCCACTGGATAGAATTTAAAAACTGTAGTCTCCTTTAAAAAAACAAAACCCCTCCCCCGTACCTTTGTTGATAGTTACTTCTTTAAATGGCGCCTCCGTAGCCAGGTGGGCAGGAGCAGCAGTGCGTAGCACATACTTCTTGATTAGACCAGGGTTCGAGCCCGTGAGCCACCAAATATGGAAGATGTGGAAAGGTCAGGGAATGACCACCGCATATCCCCGGAGCAATATGGCCTTAGTTGCTAATGCTCCTAAAAACCAAATAACAACAACTTCTTTAAGTGAATCCCACATCAATACACTGTGACCAATGCCACCTAGTGTTTCATTTATCTATATATTCTTATTATGACACGACGAATCACTAGATAATTATCTAAGGCAGCTGGTAAAGTTTCCTCCATTTTGTTCATTGCAGTATTCAGCAGAATTAATCCATGATTACCGAGTGTGTCTTATCATTGGACTATTCTTAATGGTTTCAGCAGCTTCCAGAATGCAATTTCTTAGGTTGTCTTGTGTGGTGATATGCATAGAATGAACGATAGATTTCATGTGACCCATCAAAAGTAATCTCAGGGTGTGATGTTGAGTGATCATTGTACTGGGCAGTTTCAACCAATCCATCAGTAATTGTACCCCAAAATTAAAGACTTAAACATCAGAGAAAAGTGGGCTGTGTGCCATTATGTATAAACCACATCCTCTGCCAAGTTTCAAAGGACATGTCTTCCAGTAGTTCCCACAAATTGTTCTGTAGAAAATGGAGGTATGCCATTCCTTAAAAGCCTGCTAGTAAAAAACATTGGCCATTAAGATACTAGAACACCATGCCAAACATTAAAGGAAAAGGTATGTTGATATGTATGTAGTGGCAATCATATGTGGGGTTTATTTTTCCATACCTATGAGTATTTTGAGAGTTAAGAATTCTATTTCTTGTAAAATGTAAATCATGTGTAACCAGACTGACGTGGCAGAGAAATCAAGAATCATGCATACATTACCAAATAGGCTGCTGACAAAAGATTTTGTTTGTTTATACCTTGTAACAATTCTTGTACAAGAGTGCTGTGAAATGGATACAGTTGCTGTTCAGACTGTTTTTAGTAATGTCTCCTCTGTACATTTGCAGTTGAAGAGCAAAGTATTTGCTCTTTAACATTTGCATTTTGTCGAGACTTCCCTTCCAATTTTTTTTCACAATGATGTCAACGTACCTTTTTCTCTAAATTGTCTCCCCACAGCAGTTGATGTTTTATTTAGTTTTCCAACTCAGTGAGTACCAGAGTACTCGTGTTTGTATTTGTTAGCATATCTGCAAACAGCAGCCATAGAATTTATGAATCTCACTATAAAATATCACATAACTTGGAAAAGTAAACAAATTTGTAGCATTACTCATATACCAGCAGGGCTGGCATTAGCATTTGTGTCACCTGAGGCAAAACTTTGTAAAGGTTCCTAATTCATGTCATATCTCTTAACATGCATATATATGCAGTAGCACATCTAGCAGTGCCTGTTTTAGGCTTCACCTGTGGCAAGTGCCTCAGTTGTGCACCATTAGAACCAACCCTGCATATCAGTTTAACAAATGCTGTACAGCGAACAACAAGGACAAATAGACAATGATACTCTGTTACCTCAAAACTGAGCAGCTGATATGATTTAAATAGTATTAGACATTATTCATATCAGTGTTGGTATTTATGTTTTATATGTTTAAAGCCTACCTTACATATTCATATTTTTATGATCTAGATTTGAACATAAAAATGTTTTTTATCTATTCTATGCAGTTTTGTAATTTGTGTTTAATGTGAAATGAAGGCTTTTGAAGCATATGGTTACAGCATTTTTTCCTTATTATAAAATGTGCTCTCACATTTGTTTCATGCAATTTTGAGAAATGTATTGTACAATTTAAATATTTAAGTTAGTTTCATGCCCATGTGTTTATTTACAACTTTTAAATAAATTGTTCAAACTGTTTTTAGTAATTTACTTCTCAGTAATCTGACATATAGCCCATCCTGGATATATTCGCAGGGTGTATCTAATGATAATAAAGTAATTAAAAAAAATTAAAACCAGCATGTAGTTAGTAAAATGGTTATTCATACTGGATGTGTTTCTGATTATTACATTTAAAACTCCATATCCAAATCTGGTAAATTTTAGTCTACCACCTGTCTGTCCCCAAGAATGCCAGATTTTAAAGACAACTGTATATATTTTTTCTTTTTTAAAAATTCTTACAAATTTTGTGACACATCTAAAGTCCCCCCCTTCCAAGATATTCTTGTGACTACATCTTGATCTTCAAATACTTTTATCAAGAGGCAGTATTTTAGGCTCATGCAGCACAATCACAGACCCTTATTACACTTTATAATTCACTCCAGATGTCAAGTTCCATGTTCCATCACTTTGTATTTTTAGCTACTGTTGCATCTGTTTATAAATACTTTCCAGGCATTTTTCCATTCATTGAAGATTTGAATGATGCTAGTCTTTGAACACTCAACAAGTGAGCATCCTCTATGTTATAATATGCAAGCTGAGACTCTAACCCCTTGAAGCCCATGTGTGCTTGCATTTGTGTGTGTGTGCATACACACACTCAGCACGAAGTAGTAATAGTAAGTTAAAACAATTGGTTAATGGGGAAAAAAAAAAAAATGATACAATGAGACCCAATTATTTGCTTTACACATTGATATGTAAGTCATTGTGGGATTGGAGCCATCACTATGAAAATAGAAATAGCATAATTAGTGTACAGGTAGTTCTCGACTTTACGAGTTAATTCGTTCTAGCACGCGCTCGTAAAGCGAAAACTCGTAAAGCGGGAATTTATTTCCCATAAACATAAGGTTAAATATAGCGGTTACCTTCTCAACAATGAAATTAGTTAACTGATTACTTTATGTTTAAACAATGATTGATTTATCGAAAGAAATGAAAACGTAGCTGTAAAATCAAGCAAATTATAATAATAGAGAAATTATTTATGGCCTACAAATGTTAAAGAATGTTTATTCTTCATCATCATCAACTAAATGCACACTCGTTGATCACTCATTATTGGCTCGGCACTCATTGGTTTGTTGCTTGAAGAGCCATCTTCTTCAGAAATGTTTCCCGAAGCGTTTGTTTCCAAGATAATCTCTTTTAATTATAAATTTCACGATTGCATGCATAAGCATTTTTTAATGGCACACACAAATTACAACTAACACGATTCGTATGTAGTAACAAGTTTACGAAACTTAAAAAAAGGAATGAAGAGAAGATTCTGAAAATTTATTTGTTTTTTATACGATTTAAGATTTCAGTAAAGGGGAAACACCATAATAACTTAAAAAAACCACACAATTCCGGCTATCGGTATTTTCGCAAATGCAACAAGCTAGAGTTTACTACCCGTTTATAATTGCTTGCAGTAACAGAAAAGCCCAATTAAATGGAAAGTGCAAATCGTTTTTATTGTTTTATGGTCGTGACCTTCAGAAATGTACTTTAGAAAAAAAAAAGTGTAGTGCATTTTAATGATTTGAACTGGTAACTAATACAGTTTACAAACCACGCTCACGACCTTTTATATGGCCTTAAGGTCACGCTCGTGACCTTAAAAATGATATTTTAGAGAGATAAATAGCTTAGTTATACAGCAAAAATTTGAACTTCCAAAATCTTGAAACGAATTACCAAAAAACAAAGTGTTATTGGGTTCACATTACAATATTTTCATCGATTTTCACGATGGTTTCTCTGGAACTGATTAATATCGTGAAGGGGAGGGGGTACACTGTTTCTTTTGCTATGCATGTTGTTTGAAATGTGGTATTTATGAATGTTTAACATTCGTTTTTTGAAATTAATGTTCATACTTTCAATTTTGTTGATACTTGGGAAAAAAAAACTCGTAAACCCGGGAACATGTAAAGCAAGAACTGCCTGTAATTGTAACTGTTTTTGCATACTTTTTATCAGTAAACTGTAGGCTTAATAATAATATTAATAAAATATGGTATAGGAAGGATAATATACATCATAATTTACTAGCAAATACATTATATGAAGAAATACATTGAATTAAGCAGTAGGTGTGGTAATTAATTTAATACAGTAAATTTAATAACTGTTATAAAAGGGCAGGCCTGACAGCATAATTAAAGTAATAAACAAAAAGATAAACTTGTATCTTCAGTCGAATCTCGTTAATAGAAAATTCAAGGGACCTAAATTTTCGCATTTTGTAATAACGAGGTTTGTAGTAACGAGGTCCCACAAAAGTGTCAAGATTTTACCTTTTAATTTTATTTTTGGTACATTGTATATATGTATCTAAAAATAATAATAAATAGTAATAATATCAAAAATATATGAAAAAAATTAATTTAAATTAATAAAATAATAAAAATTAAAAAAATAATGAAAACAAAAAAGCCTTGTCTAACAATACAGTAATTGAAATAGCACATTTTTTTTTTAAATTTTATTTTATTTGTAAGATAAACTAAGAGAAAAGAAATTAACAGAAATGAAAATGTTATACAGTACAGGCTGGCCTCGATTAACATGATTAATTCGTCCTGTGAGCACAAAACATAAACGCGTTAATTGTATATTATAATCAATAGGAAAAATTATAACTGGGCCGTGACCTTCAGGAATGTCGATAAAGAATTTTAAAAATACCTTTTAAATAACTTTTTAACTGTATACCATGTAAAAAGATAAAAATAATTATAGAATTAAATGTTTATTTATTGCACAAAATACATAATGAAGAAACTATTTGTTACAGAAATAGTTCAACATAGTCATTGGAACAGTTGGTAGTCCGTGCAGGCTATATAGCTGCCCTGGTGCAAACTTCTTATTGCTCCCCTCCCTGCCCCAACGGCAGTTTTTCTTATGTCAATTTTTTTTTTATATATATTTATATATATATATATAATTTTATTTTTAAACACAAAATAACATATATTATGATACATGAAATAAATATGTTAAAAATAAAATAAAATAACGAAAATACATTTATTTTTCTTTGGCTGCAGATAACAAAATAAAACTATTAGCATTAGCATTAGTAGAGGCATTTGATGCAAGAAAGCAAGCTTACGCAGCATCAGCCAAAAAAAAAAAAAACAAACCCACTTCCACTTCACCCCTCTGTTCGTTCAAAATACCTGTCCAGCTGAGCCTTAAACTTATTTAGGCTATCAACTTCCACTACAAGGGGTGGAAGTCTGTTCCACCAACCAACCACCCGCTGGCTAAAGGCAAATTTCCGCACGTCTATCCTACATCTGTCTTTCCTCAATTTGAATTTATGCCCTCTCAGGTGATTATTCTGAGCTAGAGGAAGAATCCCATCAGCATTGAGCATGCTCAAACCATTCAAGGCTTTATACACCTCTATCAGATCACCTCGCTGGTGCCTAGTCTCCAGACACTGTAATTTGCAAAACTTAAGCCTTTCTTCGTAAGAGCACCCCTTTGTTCCATTCACTAATCTTGTTGCCATTCTCTGTACTCGTTCAAGCAGCTCTACATCCTTCTTGAAATGAGGCCTCCAGACCTGTATACAGTATTCTAGGTGTGGCCTGACCATTGCCTTATACAAGGGAATAATCACCTCCTTATCCCTGCTGGAAAAATTCCTGTATATCATTGACAATACTCCATGAGCTACTCTTGCAGCCCGTCTGCACTGCTCAGAGAACTTCATATCTGCCTGCACAACCACCCCAAGTCCCTTTCATTCTCTGCCACTGTCAGTGTAGTACCACAGAGTTGATACGTTGCTGTGGGGTTGCTGTTTCCCATGTGTAGTACTTTACATTTGTCAATGTTAAACTTCATTTGCCACCTCTCAGCCCATCTGCTCAACCTTTCCAGATCCTGTTGCAGCAGCATAGTGTCAGTAGTGTCCTTGACAACCCTGCCAACCTTTGTATTGTCTGCGAACTTGGACATTAAGCTTGATATACCATCATCAATATCATTTATAAATACAGAAAACAATAATGGACCCAACACTGAACCCTGAGGGACTCCACTAATAACATTAGTCCACGATGAGCAGTGTCCATTGATTACCACTCTCTGTCTTCTCCCCCTCAACCACCCCTTTATCCATAGAAGCAATTTGCCTCCAATGTCACACTGCTCCAATTTGTGTAGCAGTCTTCCATGTGCAACAGTATCAAAAGCCTTTCTAAGATCCAAGTATATAATATCAAAGCTATTCCCTGCATCCAGTTCTTTTGTGACTGCATCATAGTATCCAATCAAATTGGTCAGGCAAGTCTTCCCCTTAACAAAACCATGCTGTGTCCGAGCTATAACTGAAGTCTTGTCTAAATGATCCTGCAGTGCTTCTTTAACCAGTGCCTCCATTAATTTTCGTGGAACAGAAGTTAAGCTCACAGGTCTATAATTACTTGTGTCAGCCTTTGATCCTCCTTTGTGAATTGGGGTCACATTTGCAATATAGTGGGGTCACTATATATAAACTTAAAATAAAAATGTAAGTAATAAAAATAATAATAATAAAACAATACCAAAACATTATATAACTTGTCTTGCTTTGACTGTAGCAAATTCAGTCATAACATTTTTTATATCTAAAGTATCACAAATATCACTTTCTATAGATTTTATTGCCAAATTATTAAGAAAGATTAATTTCTTAATGCTTTGATGAATGGAGGTAATTTTTTATTAATTTTAATTTCGAAGAAGTGCTCGCCCTAGCTACTGATACAGGCATTGTTAACATTATTTTGAAAATTTCTTGTGGAGTGTGATTCACGGACATAAAATTAAAATTTTGGAAATTTGTATTTCATTTGCAAGATCAACAGCAACAATATCTTTTGGACATTCCTCATTGGTCGCATCTGATAACTGTAGTTCTAAATCTGAACAATATTTTAAAATTTCATCTTTTGACATTTTACTTAGCTCACTAAAACATTGTAAAAAATTTAAATTGTTTTTTGGTCGCTTTTCATTTCTTTTTTTTTTTTTTTTTTTTTCTTTTTCTGTATTCATAATCAGAGAGTCGTTTCCTTCCATCACACATCTCAGAAACGCTCCACACGTCTTTCAAAATCCCTTTCACTGACTATGAGTCTTGTAACAAGGCAAAGTATGGATCACTGGCAAACCATCTGGCAAAACCAAGAAGGCAACAAACTCCTTCAGATTAAACTAAATCTTCCTTTCGATTCAAGCTTCTGCTTGAACCAAAAGGAAGAAGTCATGCTTCGAATAGGATATACAGATCTTACTCCCTTATCTTCTTTCTTCCTCGGATCCACCTTTCTGTCCGAACTGCCAAGCTCAAATCACTGTCCAGGATATCATAGTTGACTGCCCTCTCTATAATGGAGTATGGCAAACCACATTCTTATCAAGCCATGCAGCTCAAATCATACCTACTTTGCACCAAATTTTACATGACAGGTCTGATATTGATGCAGTTTTCACTTTTCTAAAAAAATAAAATGCTACGAAAGAATATAGTGTTTAAATCCCACGAAATACACATGACACCTGGTAACTCCTACCATTGTTTGGTGCATAATGGCCTTTAGCTGCTGTTGCGCCGTAAAATCTCCAACAATAACAACCACCCCCTTAGTCATTGCTGCCCTGGTGTGGTACACTATTTGCACCACCCCGTTGGCATGGCTCTGAATGTTGGCTTTCTTTTATTTTTTTTTTTTAACACACAATTTCTAATTGCCGACAACAAGCTTCTGTAGGCCCTGGTGAAATAATATGCTTATTTCGATGTTAGGATCAATATCCATTACCTTTTTCTTGAGGTTCTCCGCGATACGAAAGATTTCACCTAGTTCTTTTACCGTTATCTCCTTTGCAGTAACATTTTCAACTGGCTCACACTTTTTTTCTTCAGTTTCTTCATATGCATGCTGTTCCTCTATTTGAAGGAGATCATTGTTATTTAGCTGTTCTGAATGCGAATTCAGTGATTCTCGAACGCTAGCCTTATCTACACCTTTGAAACCAAGGTCATTACCAATATTAGTTACATCTTCAATAACTTTTTGAACTGCATCCTTGAAGCCAGTAAAATTGTTTGCACAATGGGGTAAAAGATGCCTCCAAACTTCTCTCATATTGCTGGCTGTCATTTCTTCCCATGCTGCATGAATGTTTTCAGTGACCACTCGTATGTTATATTTTATCCAAAATTCTGGTACAGAGATTGCATTGTCTCCTGGTGTAGCTTCAAGGGCCTGTGCAAATGTTCTACGGAGATAGTAAGCAAGTGCAGAAGAATGTCCAGGTGCATTATCTAAAATGAACTTTATTAAACAGAGCTTTAAAAGTAATATTATTTCTCTTGAAATAGGCTTCAACTGTTGGACAGAAACGACACGTAAACCAGTCTTTAAATAGGGCTTTGGTCACCAAAATGACTGGAAGAGTTCAATAGCTGTATCCTTTTAAAGCCCTAGGATTTTGTTTCCGGTACATAAGCATAGGGCCAACCGGGCTAGCCGGATGGATAAAGTGCCTGCCTAGCAACCCAAAGGTCGCGGGTTCGAATCCCACCTCTGGCTTGGATAAAAGTACTGCAAAAACCTTGGGAGTTTCATTATGGCCACAGAAGCCGATGCGCCAACAACTACCAAAAATAAAAAAAAAATAAAAATAAGCATAGGCTTCCATTTAAAATCACCTTCAGCGCTACCTCCTAATAAAAGTATTAGTTGTTAGTTGATCTTTTGAGACTTTATACCCACATTGTGATACTTTATTTGCAGCCAAATAAGTTTTAGTTGGCATCCGTTTCCAAAATAGGCCTGTTCCGTCTACATTAAATATTTGCCAATCATTGTATTCACCATCCTGAATGATTTTTGCAATTCTGCAGGAAATTTGGCTGCAGCAGCTTCCTTTGTTACTTTAACATTATGCAGTCCTGCTCGATTTTTGAAACGTTCAACCCACCCTGAACTAGCAACAAATGTTTCACTCTACCCTTGATATTTTGTTTCTTTGAGCTTAGTAAAAATGTTAATATCTTTGCTCTTAAAATTGTCCTTGGAGAATGGAATTCTCTTTTGATTGTAATCTTCTATCCAAATTGATAAAAGGCTTTCCATTTCAATCATTATTGGAGTTCTGTTCCTGGTATTTTGTAAACCAGAAGAAGTTGATGAAACTTTACTTTTCTCTTTGTATTCGTCCTTATGGCTCAAGATAGTTTGTACTGTAGACTCGCTGTATCCTAGATCTCTTACGATTTTCGCATGTTGTGCACCATTCATGTTTTTTAATAACTTCAAGTTTTTCAGCTAAAGTAATAACTTTCCATTTTTTTTTTATTGCAGTCGCATTGTTTTTCACTCTTTCTTTTATCCATAATTAACAGGGGTAAAAAATTAGAATTTTTAAATGCAAGTCCTTATTAGCAGGAGACAAACAAGTAACACATCTGCTTCCGATGGTTGATGTAACACACTGAGATGAGCAGTGATTCACACTCCTGTTTATTGCCCATCTGACATGTGGTAAGCTTGGCACACAATTCGAATCTTTTTCACAACTATCACATAAAAAAAGATCATGTTAACTGGAAATTTGCATCATGTAAAGTAAAATGTATAATTTTTTCAAATAGCGGTAACTGAAAAACGTGTTAATCAAACTCACGTTATGCAAGGCCTGGCTGTATATATTTTGATATTACAATATTTTAGTATCACAGTAAAAAGAATTACAATCTTAATATAAAAAGAGACATACAAACTTAGCTTTTTAATAAAATAATCTAATTTAAAGAAATAATCCAGTGTTGTTAGCATAGTTTTTTGTCCTATATGCATTTTTAACTGCGGCACAGACATTATCAAATGCAATAGGTGTTTCATTATCAACATTATCACAGGCTAACACATTCTCTATTATGCTCAATGCATTTTGAGCATCTTTTTTAGATGGCAGTGTGTGTGCGCTTCTTCACTTTTGTTGTTGCTGGTCAAAAACGTCTTTTTGCTTGGTGCTCAGCACCTCTTCTGGTGTTGGCATTGCCATGGTAACAACTTCATCATCCACCTTCATAAACTCTTCATATTTGCCAATAAAATCCATATGCTCCTTCAAATTCCAACATTCCTTGATGTTGCTATTACATTCTTCTGCTGGACCATGCTTTTTGATGATATTCTCTCCAAAGCCACTCTTTTTGAAGCAGTTGATTATTACACTTGATGCAATACTGTCCGAAGCAATAACAAGATTGTGGATAACATCCAAGACAATTTGCAGGCTTGAACAATTGCAGCCAATTTGGCTACAAATTGTTCCCTCCTATGTTGTGGATCAAGAACCTTATCAGGCGTGCTTGAAGTTATAAATAATGCTTTGATATAAATAATGCATAAAACTTGTGCTTTTGGGAGGTAAAAATAGCAGCCATATACTTATCAACTTATGTGCCTTGGCAGAATGTGCTGTACAAAGATATGGAGTCATCAAAATGTTCCTTTTCTCTGAAGCCATTCTTCTGTCCATTTTGATAACCAAGACTGAAAACTGTAAGCCAAGTACTTCTGTTGGCCTCATAATCACAGGAAGTTGGTTAACTTCTTTAAAACATTTTGGCTTGGAAAACTTACCAATCAGAAGTGGGTGTAGTTTTGTACTGTCAACTGAATTGCAGCATAACAGAACAGTGAGTCTGTTTACTTAATTTTTCCCCATGACAAGACTCTCCTCGAACAGCAAATGTTTTGTTTGACAGCAAATTATAGAATAAACCTGTCTCATCGAGATTAAAAATATCCTCTGCCTCATATTTTTCAAGAATGGACCATACTGAACACAATCCGTCTTTAACCTTGTTGGTTGAATAATCCAGACTCGCTGCAAACATTTTTCAAAACCAAGTTATTCCTGTCTATAATTCCATATTGCTGAGCTAGATAATTTGCCTTTTCTTGCAGAATTGGATCTGATATTGGCAAATTAGATGCACACATTTGTTAGTACCACTCAAAGTTTTGTTTCAAGCTCTTCGTGTTTTGGACCACGAATTTTTTCTTGTTTCCTATTTTTTAATCATTGCTTCAGTGTCCCGCACTTCTTCAATTTTTTTTGGTGTTTCAGTATTGTAAATAAAAATAGGTAAAGTGATGTTGTATTCCTTTGCAATGTCCATTTTGCTTCTTTTCAGTTTTATTTCCAGGCTTAATTCCACCTGTTTATGTTTTGTCGGCATATCACTGCTAGATGAGATGAAATATAAACAAACTTTAAATTAATTTAAACATATGAGTTCTAAAAAATGCATCAGCTGAGATATAATTGCACAAAAAATAGGTCATACTGTAGCAAAAGACTTTCAACTGGTGTAACAATTGCAACCGACCTTACCGTGGAGAGCAAGGGAATGTATGTTTGGCATAAGTCGAATTAGGAAACACACTTCTCAAGTTTGCTAATCCGTTACCTTCTTTATTTAGTCCCTTGACAAAATTTTTCATCAATCCAAGTTTGATGTGCAGGGGTGGAAGAAGAACCTTGTTTGATTGCACTAAAGGAATATATTTTACATTACATTGTCCTGGTATGAACTCATCCCAATGTTGCACAACATAATGTTCTTCTGTTGCGTGGCTGTCCCACAAACACAAAAAACGACATTTTGCAAAACCTTAAGATCACTGCATATGTTCCAACCATAATTCTGGTATTTTATAGCATATAGAACAGGGGTGGAGAACCGTTTTAGTACTGGGGCAAATTGCAAGTGCATAAGAACCTGTGGGGGGTGCATCTTTGCTGAGAAAAATAAATAATCTTTAATGCTTTAATTACCGAATAATAAATCTTATATGCTTTAAATACCGAAAACACCAATGTTACCACAGTTATAACGTTTTAATTTTAATGAACCTTTTACTTTGCACCTTAATGAGAAGGTTGGCACTGCTTTGCTTTGAAAAAGCTCAGGGATTTTAGATGGCACGGATGATGCAGCAATCCTTAGTTGGTTTGTAAGATTATCATCCATAAGTCTAGCACAAAAATGATTCTTGGCTAAATTTAATGTTGAGGAAAAACTGTTCACATCGGTAAGTATTAGAAAACAGCGATGCAATTTTCAATGAATGATTCCTCAAAATTGGATATTTTTCAGTATCAACATAGCATTTATAAGATTTCAAAATAGATAAACTATTAATTCTAGTTGCAAGGAATCAGGAGCTTCATCTGGCACCACATCAAAAGGAGTTTTGCACGTTCTTAGTTTGAGTCCTGATTTTGTAAATCTTGAAACCTCTTTTAAATTGATTCAAAAGATTGCAACACTCTGCAGCATACTTCTCTGTTGATTTTGGTTTCAGTTCTTTTAGTGTTGGAAAATGTACCATGCAGTATTTTTTCAGTTGAGTTACAAACAATTGCAGCATTGGTTCAAAACTCCTGATATTGATAAGAAGAAAGGTAATAAGCTGATTTGGCCCTTGTGATTTCAAATTTAGATCATTTAAGTGGCTAATAATATCTACCAAACACACTAAATCACATAACTTTTGTTCCTCTTAATGGGGGAGCCTTTAATATCCATGCAGAGTTTCACTTTATCTTTCAGCTCATAGAAGTGCTTGAGCATGTACCCTTTACTTAGCCAGCAAACCTCACAATGGTACAATAAATCACCATATTCTGCTTCAAGGTCCTTAAACATTTCTTTAAATTCTGTGTTGTTCAATCCCTTATTTTTTATGGATTTAATACATTTTGTTGCCACTTTCATCACATTGGTCATTCTTAGAGAATGCGCACCTTAATTTTGTTGGTGAATAAGACAGTTAAACATTATAAATGCATTAAATTCAAGTTGATGGCTACATTCAACTGAATTGCAGCTGAACTGGCTCTCCAGTTCTTTCTTAATTAAAGCAACAAGTCCTCTTTGAGATCCTACTATAGAAGGTGCAATGTCAGTAACTACACCACTCAGACTTTCGTAGGGTAAATCAAAATCACTTATTGTTGGTTTAATGTCAGAAAAGAGATTTTCACCTGTGGTAGCCCCGTGCATCAATTTTAAAGCAAAGAAATCTTCTCGTATTGTAAAGTTTTCCGTTATCCCACCACAAATATAGCCAAATGTGCCACATTTGCTATATCAATTTTTCTTATTCCTTATGTTTGGTCAAATAGTAGCTTCCAAGATTGCACTTTTTATAAACTGCAACCAATTCTTTACAAATGAGACACACACTTTCCATTTACTTCCAAGAAAAAATAATTATCCATCCATTTTTCATCAAACAAAGAACTTCCACCTGCAGCTCTTCTTCTTTTATTATTACTAGTCATTGCAGAAAGGGGTTACTTTAAACTAGGGGTTCCCAGTGGGGTTGATATCAACCCCTGGGGGGTTGATGAAAATTTGAAGGGGGTCGATGAACCTTTAGGGGTCTTTTGGGGGTCATTGAACTATTAGCGGTCGACTGGGGGGGTCGATTAAATAAGATCTATGTTGTATTATTATATTTAATTTTTTTATACATTTTTCTTAACTAAATTCATTTATTTTAAAATTTTTGTATTGTTCAGAAGTCTGGTTTAGTGTTTTTGTGTAGCTAGCAAGTTGTACAATGTAATACAGGCCCTTTAGGCCTGCCTACTGGTCACATGAACACTACGTGACCATCACGTGCAATTTCTCTTGTTTCAGTGACCCGAGTTATAGTATGGATTTAGAGTGCAACGAGTAAGGTCAAAATTTAAACATACATTAATTTTATATTTATTTTTATGGTAGATGCAGTTTATAAAAATATATTAATTTGTGCGAATAGTTGCAAGTATATATATATATAAGTATATATATAATAATTATTTGTTAGACGTGATTGCTTCATTATTTTTGATTATTTTTATTTAATTTTAAGGAAATTAATAAATATGTCAGTACCAAAAAGAAAGTGCTGGCAGTATTCCCAAGAATATTTAAGCTTAGAGTTTATTTCTATGACGGGAAATGATACAATGCCTCTGTCTCATCTGTGAAAAAACATTTACTAACAATGCTATGAAGCCATCAAAGATGAAAGAGCACATTGAAAGAATGCATCCTAATAAAAAAGAAAATAATTTAGAATATTTTAAAAATTTAAAAGAAAAATTTCTTTTACGTTCAAAAACAGGACTTAAATCATTTTTTAAATCATCCACTTCTGAAAATGTTGAAGGTGGAATGGAAGCATCGTACAACATATCACTTTTAATTGCAAAAGGAGGATATCCTCATACAGTTGATGAAAAATTAATTTTACCCACAGTAAGAGAGGTAATAAGTACTGTAATGAAGATAGACCCAGATCTAATATTAAAAAATATTCTGCTGAGTAATAGCACAGTGCAACGCCACATCGATGAAATGGCCAAGGATATTAAAAAGTCTTTATTATTTGATCTACAAAGAAATAAATTCGCCATTCAGTTAGACAAGGCAACTTTCGGAAGAATGAGCATATTGATGATATATGTTCGCTATTATAGCCCAAGAAAAGAAGAAATAACAGAAGAATTTCTTACTGCTAAGCAGTTAGAGACTTACACGACAGGTGAAATTATTATTGATTGTTTTGAAAAATTTTTAGACAGATATAAAATACCTATTTCCAATGTAATTGTGGTGGCTTGTGGTGGAGCACCTGCAATGATTGCAAATATAGAGAATTTCTAGCTCATCTGAAGAAAAAAGTCCAGAACATTTGAACAGACAACATTTAGTTGCAAAAAAAATTAATGAAAACCTTCATGATGGTCTAGATTCGTGCATAAAAACTATAAATATTATAAAATCAAAATCTTTAAATGATCGTCTTTTTGTACAATTGTGTGATAGCAATGACGAAATATATAATAATTTGTTGTTTCACTCAGATGTGCGCTGGCTGTACAAAGGCAATTGTTTACAGAGATTAGTCGAAAATTTCAATACAGTCATAGAATTTCTCCTTCTAATTGATGAACTTATAGGAATGCAATTATTAGATTTAAAAAGGCATATATTTTACTTAGCAGATATGTTTTCCCAATTTAACAATATCCAAAATAAGTTACCAGGAAAATATATTAATCTTATTCAAGCACGGACAATTATTCTTCTGAGTTTCATTCTAAAATTTATCTTTTTTTATCCACACTAAACCAATCAGTTATTTTTGTTATTTTGCAAATTTAAGACAACTGTCTATTCTCAAAAAAGATAAAATTTCTGCTGATGATATACTATTATATACCGATTATTTGAAAAAAATTAAAAGAAGATATGAATGTTCGCTTTAAAGATCTCGAAAACTTGAATGTACCATCGTGGATTGTTGAGTCATTTGATTGTGACATAACCGGAGTAGATATTTCTTTACAAGAAGAATTAATTAAAATTAGAGAAGATCTCAAATTAAAAGTTTTATTCAAAACAAATGGATATGCAAAATTTTGGAATTCAAAAAATATACGGCAAAAATGCCCAGGATTAAAACATATATTTGAACCCTAATTGTTAGCCTTTGAGTTCTTATTTAGTGGAGGCAGGTTTTAATTTATTAAGAAAAAGTAGAAGTAGATTAAATATATCAGAACGCAGAGATTTACTAATAATATTAAGTAATTTTGAACCAAACATTTCAAACATATCTAAACATTAAACCCAACCATCTCATTAATAATATAAATATGATATTATTTTCTTTTATTTTTATGTACTTTTCGTACTATTGTTCATACATATTTTTTTACGTTACCTGTTTACTATTACTGACTTCATACTTGTATGTAATATTATTTTGTACAATAAATTATTATTGGAACATTTTGCTTATTTCAATCAGTCGAACAAAACTTTATTAGAGCTAATATAATACACCACTGATTAAAAAATCCAAACACTTATCATGATTATCATGAAATTTTTAACAATATATATTGTCTTTTGGGTGCTATATGGAGAGAAATGCCCACTCTAAGAATCCTGTTTGTTTACATTGAAGATAATTAGGCATAAAAAAAAGTCAAAAATTTTGTGTTGAAGACTAAAAAAAAGGTTTAAAATTCTATTCAGAAATAGATTGTCCTTCCATCTGAACAGAATCTAAATTTAACACTGTTTATATAGTATACACATAGCGTTTTAGAGTTATAGTAATAATTAAGTTTTAAAGGGAGGAGTCAATAGAATTTTTTTTTCTTGTAAGGGGTCGATGCTTGAAAAAGGTTGGGAACCCCTGCTTTAAACACTTAACAATATTGACTTAAATAGAACTAAGCAAATGAACCATAAATGCTGCCAGCATTCAAAATTATTGCAATGATGTGTAATGACGCAACCGACAACCAACCAAGACAAAACTTAAATCAACACTCACTATCCATCATCAATAACAAGACCTAATAAGGCAGAGCCAATACACGCACGCATGGTTTTGGGGGAGAAACAAATGCTAAATGTTAATTGGCTGTAATACGGGTCCGAATGTGTATTCATACATATTCGGATCATGATTAATGTCATAAGACAAGACTTACGGGTAACAGAAATTTGTTTATAGAGTGCTTAAAACAACTTATATAAATGACTGTTTTGTCCTTAAAGCTTATGCCGTTTTTTCATATGGCATTTTAGAGGACTTCATCAGCGGGTGATTTCAAATTTGACTGGGGGCGAAATTTCACCCACTGGCAAGAGGTTCCCCACCCCTGATGTAGAACCTTAGACATGCTTTCATGACTTTCTTTAAAATCCAATTGAATGAAACACAGGAACTGATGGAAATTCGTTACCATTATGAAGCATTATGGTTATGTTTGGAGGGTAGATTTACAACCCTGAGAACATGTCACAATCAGTTAATACTTGGAAAACCTTGGCACAGCCTGCAAAAATCCTTACCAAAAAATGCCGTGTGCTCTCTTCAAATTGTAAATCGTTGCATCAAAATTTAAACTTAAGAACCATAGGTAAAAGTCTGATTATGTTTATTGCAAGAAAACCGAGGCCACAATTGATTAATAAAATTAAGAGAATTAGCTTATATCTGTTAAAATAAATCAATATGTCGTACATTACTGGTTAGATTATGCGAAATTGGCATATTTTGGTAAATATGTAGCTCCCTCTATATTTATTAACTGTGATGTGAAACTGTCATAGTGATTTTCAAAATCTATGCATAAAAATTGGTTAAAAACAGCATTTAAATTCTTGGAGGTAAAAATCGTGTTGGCTAGTGTAATCAGACAATTATGCCAAGACTTGTATTAAACATACAAAATAACAAGATGCCTCTGGAGCCAGGTGGAAAGGAGCAGCAGTGCGTAGCACACGCTTCTTGATTAGACCGGGGTTCGAGCCCATCACCACCAAATACGGAGGATGCGGAAAGGTCAGGGAATGACCACCGCACATCCTGGAGCAATATGGCCTTAGTTGCTAATGCTCCTAAAAACCAAATAACAACAACAAAATAACATTTATTTCTCACAGGATGAAATGAACTTTGTCGTACATATAAACTGAATTTAGTAATAAACTAATATGGAAAGGCCTATCCTTTAGCGGCAGAATTGTATGTGCTTCATATGAATGAGTACTTTGTATAAACCAAGTTTGTATTAATGAGATTTTAGTGTATAAACCAAGTTTGTATTAATGAGATTTTAGTGTATATACCATATAGACCATTATTCAAATAGCATTATGATCGTTAGTTAAATTTTCCTTAGCTCTATGTACTTGAGTTTGAGTGGGATATTAGAAGGCACCACCACTGTTCGATTTTATTAGTGTTAACCCGCATTTGAACAATTCCTTATAAATCTTAATTTGTTCTTATTTGGACTTGGATGTTGAAAATTTTAGTGAAGTTATTGTCAAAAATGAAATCAGACTTAAAAAAAAAAAAATCTTTCTCGAAAGAAGCTTATATCAGTTACATCATTTTGAAAATAATTGCAGCATTGAATGAAATAAAATACATCCTATTCTAGCAAAGTTTTGTTACATTGCTAATTTAATTTACTAGTAAGTATATGAAGAATTATTTAGAATTAAGAATCAGTTGGTAATTAATTTATTACAGTAAATTTTAATAACTGGTATAAAGCAGCAGGCCTGATAGCATAATTGATGAGGTAACACCAGTTTTCTTGTGGATGGACTGTCTCCCATCAGTCTTGTACGATGCTTATACTATCTTTATTCCAAAAAAGGAAATTGCAAGTGAACCATCGGAATTCAGGCCTATAACTATTTCATTGGTTATATTAAGGAAGCTTAATATAAGGAAGCTTATTCATCTAGGAAGGACTTGAAAAGTTTGCATCTTGCCTCCATCGATTTAAAGAAAGCATTTGACTCGTATCATTCAATGCAGTCTGGGAGACTCTTGTAAGGAAGCACTTTCTTGTCATTTATTAATTATATTATTTCTAAGCATAACAGTTGGCTCTAAGATGAGATTTTTGAATGAATGCCAGGTCATCAAGCCTCGGAACGGTGTGCGGCAGGGAGACCTTTTGTCCCCATTATTGTTTAATCTAGTGTTAGATATGCTGATTAAAGATCTCCCAGTTTACATTGGTTTTGATCTTGACTCTTTCAAGGTTAATACCTTGGCATTTGTTGATTATCATGTCCCAGCAGTGTCAACATCCTCTGGACTTGAGAGTTTATTATATCGTGTGGTTCGGTTTTTCTGGAAGAGAGCACTTTAGGTCTCTAAGTATCTCTAAGAATATCTCTAAGTCCTGGACTTGGTTCCTGGTCGCTTCCGGTACAGACAATAAGCTGAAGGTGGTTGACCATAACTTCTTCATCTGTGACTGTTGTCTTCCAGCAAGCAATATAACATCTACATGGCAGTACCTTGGTGTGGAGCTCACTCCATGAGGTAGGGCGACGGCCAGCGTCTCCTTGGTTGACCTGTTGGGGAAACTTAAAACAGATTCCTTTTAAACCCTAGCAGAGGCTTTTCATCATCAGGACCTATTTAATACCTCAGCTATATCATAGTCTGGTCCTGGGGAGAGAAACATCTTCTAGACTTAATGCTGTAGATTCCTAAGTGAGGTCATTGATCAAGCAGTGGCTTCCCTTGCCTCATGATACAGACACTGCATATATTTATGCTGACATCACAGAGGGAGGTCTTGGAATTCCGTCGGAAAGGGGCCATGGAGCCGCCTCGTTCATGCATCCTTCAATGGCGCTTGCTTATTTCAATCAGAAAAAGTCTGATTTCAGCATCGATGGGTGGGCAAGGGAAACAAGTTGTTGTTTGGCCATGCATATGTAGACTTTAGAGATGCTTTCATATGCATGGTTTACGTGTCAAGCACCATGATGCAATCATAAACATTGTCGAAAATAGACTTTGCCAGAAGGGTTTGGTGGTCCGAAAGGAGCCCTGATATCAAGCTACAAAAAAAAAAGGAAAAAAAGGATTGCTGCAGAAACCCGACCTTCTGTGAGCGAGAGATGGTTCACTGTTTCTTCTCAATGACCAGATAGTAGGCACAGGGCAAGATCTTGAGACTTGCCATTGTATGAAGAAAAATAAATATAACAACTTAAGTCTAAAAGAAGCAGTAGCCCAGGAATTTGGTAGACAGCCTATTGTCTCTACTATAACCTTATAGTAAAAGGGTGTCTGGTGCAAGACTTCGGCATCAGTACTTCGATCATTGGGCATTACCACTGCTGACATAAAGATAATTGTCATCAGGGGATGTTGAGCTGCTGGTGGGGGCTCATCAGCAGATGACCACTGTCTGCCATCGATGACCTCTTATGTCGATATGTTGAAAGGTGCCTATGTAATGGATAAACCTTCTCCAAGAAGAAAGGGAATAAAGTAATAAATAATAACCAAAAAGATAATCTTTTATTTATTTATTTTTTTTTGTTAGTTGTTGGTGCATTGGCTTCTGTGGCCATAATGCACCTTCCAAAGTTTTTGCATTTTACTCTGATCCAAGCCCAAGGCGGGATTCGAACCTGCGACCTTTGGGTTGCCAGACAGGCACTTTACCCACCTGGCTAGCCCGATCAGCATCTTTTTTGTGCATACCATTTAGTGTTCATTATCTTCTGTGAACCAATCGCTTGGATCTACTATAATTTTAGAGAGAATTAATTGTAATGAATGATAATAAATAATCAAGTAATAAACATTCAATGATGAGCATTTAATATTATTTTCAGTAATATATAGTATGTAACAACAAAATATAAAATAAAATAGAATTCTTATGTTAAATTAATGGATATTACCATGGTAACATCTATTAATTTAATTTTAAATAAATTTTTCCATGATCCTAGTTAATTCAATAATTAGGAATAATTATTAAAAAATGTAATATATCATCATATGGAATCCTTTTTAACTGATATATAAAACATGTAGTACATGTCTTGAGACTTTTTATTATTTATTTATTTTATTTTGTCCATATCTGATTTGCAGTTTACTTACTGGTTGATGAAATGCATTGTTGAGACTGAAAACTTTGAAGAACGTGTAGCTGTGGTGTCTAGAATTCTAGAAATTATGATGGTTCTTCAAGAACTGAACAACTTTACTGGTGTTTTGGAAGTTGTTGGAGCAATGAACTCTGCTTGTGTTCACCGGCTGGAACATACATTCTGTGTAAGTTATAGTTTACCAACCGAAAAATTTTGATTGAATATTTTTGTTCTGATAATAGTTTGGTACCTATACAAGAAAATGAATTGTTTTCCCACTTTCAAGTATATTTCATAGCCAATAAATATCTCTGTTAGTTACATTTGAAAAATAATTTCTCTTATATATAATATAGTATATAAAAGGAAGAGGAAGAAAGTTACAATGATAAAAGTGTTTCTTGGACTAAGGCCACTGATAGTCATAATGACCATAAGTTAAGAGAATAAGTAATAGAGTGAAAAGATATAGAAGTATAAAGAAGTATATATGGAAAAGAGTAAAGGAATGAAAGAAATCACAGTATATATATATATAAGTGTCACCGATGAAAATAAAAATAAATATAGATGGAGAAGTTATTAAACACAAAATGCCGAGCCTAGTACTGTTTTTCCTTTTTTTCCACTTCTTCGTTTTCATATTTCATATATATATATATATATATATATATATATATATATATATATAAAAATTACATATAAAAAATATACGAATGAAAATAGATAAGGATATTGTCATATAATATGCAGGTCCGGTGTCGTTATCAAGAGTCAACTACAAAAATTGCATGAAAAAACAGCAATATCAAATTTCTGTTTCTGATGCAAAGCATGCAAGGAAATAATTAAGAAAATTTCTGAATTTAGAATGAACTTAATAAATATAAAATTTATGAGGTTAATTTCAAAAAGGAATATATATGGGGGAGAATACAACAGTAGGCATGCAATTTATAGTTGAATCAACAGAGGAACAAAAAGGAAAGGAGTAAAAGAACTTGTTGTAACCAATGGCAACTAAAATGAAAACAAAACAGTGTAAACATTTGGAATGTAAAAGATTAAGACAATACAGACATCAATTGGGGGGTGGGGAGGGATTGAAAATATGTAGTTAAAATTTATGATAAATACATCCCAGAATAGGAAATTAGGCAAGTAATGCATAAAGTAGCAAGAAAATGGTGCTAAAACTTTGAGAGGAAGAAGAAAGGTAGTGTAGGAAGAATATAGTTTCTCGCTATGCATTTGTAAAACTAATGTCTCACGAGAAATAAAAAGAGGGATATAGGAAAGGAAAAAGTAAAGGAATTATATTCATTCTAAATTCGCTAAATTCTTAAATCTTTATTTTATTATTATTATTATTTCCTGGCATGTGCTTTGCATCAGAAACAGAAATTTTATGTTGTCTTTCATGTAATTTTCGAGGCTTGTTTTTTTTTTTTTTTTTTTTTATGGAAATCCCAAACACGAGAGGTATTAGAACCTATAGTACATAGTACTGTGCATACGTTGGGGGTTGAGAAGACGAAAGAAATGTTTGTTGAATGAATTTCTGACCAAACATGAATTTCTGTGGACTGTAATTTTCAGGAAATATGTATGAAGGAAGGTTGTAGCAGAAAACGGCATTTGAATGAATAAACAAGGAAGATTAAAAGTTGGTTCTGTGAGTTTGAAGTTGGACAGTAAGTGGATGTTGGCTGGTTGCGGCACGTGTTTGGACTGTTTTCAAAGAGAGAGCAGGAATTATAGAAGCACAATTCAGAAGAACAGTGCCCATGGAAGTATCTGTATTCTGTAACAGAAACAGAATGTCTATGAGACAGAGAATGGAGAGACTCTGTTAGAGATAGGTTATTAATTAACCTAACTGCTGCCTTCTGAATGGAATCTAAAAGCCTGAGAGAGGTTTTGGGGACACCGCACCAGATGTTGGAACAATATTCCATGGTAGGGTGGATTTGCGATTTGTACAGAGTGTGAACAGCTGTTTGCTCTCGGCATTACAGAAAAGTAATGACGAGAGCAAAAGATAAAACCAAGTTTTTTAGATGCAGAGGAAGCAATATTTGTAATGTGTTTGTGCCAAGAGAGATTAGAAGTCAGGGTAATGCCCAAAAGAGAGATATCATTTTGCCTAGAAATTGGAGTGTCACTAAAGATAAGCATAGGAGCAGAAGAATCCTTTTTGAGAGATATAAGACAAGACTGGGTTTTAGAAGGGTTGAAATCAACTAAGTTGTCTTTGCTCCACTGGAGAATTACCTGAAGATCGGCATGTAAGGAACTGGTAGCATATTTTTAAGAAGTTAAAGCTGATTGAGCAGGGCGAGTTTCTCAAAATGGAAAGTAGAATGCAATGAGCTATCTTCAGCAAAACTCTGGATAGGATTTCCAGTCAATGAGCTATGAGCTATATGCAATTAGCTATCTTCAGCAAAACTATGGATAGGATTTCCAGTCAATGGAAGAAGGTCATTAATATACAAGAGGAAAAGAGTGGGGGAAAGAACTGAATCTTGGGGGACACCAGCATTAGTGGGGAAGTTAGAAGACAGAAAGCCATCTACCATCACCCTCAGTGAGCGATCAGAGAGAAAACTGAATAACCAATTACAAAAGACAGTTGACAAATCATAAGATGGAAGCTTGTTTAGAAGACCTTTATGCCAAACATGATCAAAAGCCTTTGAGATGTAAAGAGCAACTGCTTGTGTTTCATCAAACTTTTCCATTGAATTTGTCCATAAATGGTTAACATGAGCCTTTAAAATCTCTGTTTCTGATGCAAAGCATGCAAGGAAATATTATTATTATTATTAGCTATATGGTGCAAGGAAACCTGAAGCTTATGCTGCACCAGCCAAAAAAAAAAAAAAAAAAATTGATAAAAGAAATAATTAAGAAAATTGCTGAATTTACAATGAATATAATAAATATAAAATTTATGAGGTTAAGCTCAAGAAGGAATACATATGGGGAGGAGATACAACAGGAGGCAAGCGATTTATAGTTGACTCCACAGAGGAACGAAAAGGAAAGGAGTAAAAGAACTCATTGTAACCAATGGCAGGTTATCCCATTTTGCATTCTTGTAATGCCAAACAACATGAAGTTGGGAATAGCTATGAGATAAAGGCTCCATTGGACAAGAGACAATCACCAAGTTGTGATCTGAGTTGCCTAAAGGACCACTCACTTCAACCGTGTACTTAGAAGGGTTGTTTGTGAGAAAAAGATCAAGTGTGTTGACTGTATGGTTAGGATTGTCCGGTATTTCAATACTTGCATTGAAATAGTATCCCACGTTGTGCACATGAATGTTGTCTGGTAGGTAAATGAAAAATCTTTGCAAGGTCATTAGTAATTGCAAAATGCCTCAGCATCTCGACCAGCTGGATCGGTGTGACTAGAAAACGGAAGCTAACTGGAGTTCTGAACATTAAAATCAACAAGAAAAATTATCTCACTGTTAGGAAAGTTGGACTGGAGAAAGTCAACTTGCAAAGAGAGGAAGTCAAAGAGTTCCAAGTGATTAGTGGAGTTGGGAGAACAGTAGAGATAATAAATGAATTTGACAGAAAGGTAGATATTAAGCCAGAGGAGATTCCAAATTATCAAGCCTCTGACGGGGAAAAAAATGACACATGCACCACCTTTGAGGCAAGAGAAGTCATACAGCAAATAATTTAGGCAACTAAGATAAGCATTGGTTGAATCAACCGATAACTGAGATTCTGTCAGAAAAAGTACATGAGGATTGGCAGACTGTATTTGGAAATGGACGTCATTGAGATTAGAACTGAGACCACGTATATTAGTGAAATGAACTAGAAAGTGTTTGGAGATTTAGATCTTTTCACAGATATGTTTGCTCAGTTAGTTTGACAATTCATGGTGTATTCAATAGTAAGAAAACGTGGGTGGGGGTGACATGCTGTATGAAGTAATGAAATTTTTAGATATGGCTTGCACATGGTAAGAATATACCCAGATCCTTGACATAACATGACCTTCACAATGCCGCACCCTGCATACACACTACTCGGACTCCCTCCAGTCACTATCTGGCAACATAGAGGCAGCAAGATTGTACACTAGCTGATCCAGAAGCCTCCTAGAGAGTTACCAATAGACTCAGTCTAGTGTACTAACCAGTGGCCTGCCTGCGAACACCATTTTTGAGCTGTAAGGAAGTTTGGATCTCACCATAGTGTTCAGCATAACCTCAAAAGACATCAGTCATACTGCATGATGGAAGAGATGGGGAATGGTTGACCGGACTTAGCTCTGGAGACTAAACATGGGTTCCACCACTTCAAGCTTCCAATAAGTAAAGGACCACTCACTTCAACCGTGTACTTAGAAGGGTTGTGGTTGTATTGCACACCAGCTGATGAGAGTCATGTACCACCTAGTATTGCCTGATAACACAGAGGGGCAACATTCCTCCATGAGGTGTGGGTGCCACACCTTGACCACTGCTTACGTTGGTTTACCTGGGTGACCACCTGGGTGGTCACCCACAGTGGGTTTACACATGGGGGTTATACCTAGGATTACTAACAGTCCCACCATCGTGAAGTTGCAAGAAGAGTGAGTGTCATCTGAATATCAGTTCCATCAGCATTTTAGACTCCCAGGCTGGCTAAAGAATTATGTGTAAATTTTTTCAAAACTTTTAATTTTATAAATGATGCATTGTGTATATAATTCGTGTGTGTGTGTGTGTGTGTGTGTGTGTGTGTGTGTGTGTGTGTGTGTGTGTGTGTGTGTGTGTGTGTGTGTGTGTGTGTGTGTGATTCCAGTGGTTTTTCAGTTTTAGATCTTTCCTAATTTGGGAAAATAATGCCTCACTGTGTGTAATGTTTTGCTGCCTAGTGACATCATTGTTCCTCCTCTGATAGTGTCAGAGCTTGGACTTAAAAATGACTACTACATTTAAATGTCCACAAGTTGATCTAAAATAACTGATATCCAGGCACTATTATGACCAGTCTCAGAATTATTTATAGCCTCAATTTGCAATTTTTTGCTGAGCAATGAACAAATGTACTGGATCTAAATGAGTAGCCAAGCAGTGTTCGGAAGAAACTTGATTTTAAGACAATTTTTGTTACATGAATAATAAAGCCTCTATGAATGAGCCACATGAGCTGCAGCATTCAAAAGAGCCTAAGCCCAAGCTCTGTCTCTGTCATGGGATAGACAGTATTGTCTCCAAGTAGTAATGGCAGAAAAACAAAAAACAGAGAAATTTTATTTTCTCAAACTATTTCAATACTTGCATTGAAATAGTATCCCATGTTGTGCACATGAATGTTGTATTAGGCCCACATAAATGCATCATTAGGGGTTTTATTATTCATGTAATGAATGTTGCATTTTATGATTTGAAGTTTTCTTGTGAACATTGCTTGGCTGCATGCAAAGCATGCAAGGAAATATTATTATTAGCTATATGGTGCAAGGAAACCTGAAGCTTATGCTGCACCAGCCAAAAAAAAAAAAAAAACATTGATAAAAGAAATAATTAAGAAAATTGCTGAATTTACAATGAATATAATAAATATAAAATTTATGAGGTTAAGCTCAAGAAGGAATATATATGGGTTCACCACAATATATCGGTTCACCACAAGATTACTAATTGAAGTTGCCTTGTGTGGCTCTAAAAGCAGTCAGCAATTAGCTTGACTCAGTGCCTCAGAGTTTTTAATGAATAACAGCTAATTAACAGATTAAAAATGAAAAGTAGCTAATTTCATTTTTAATCAAATAATATCATCTAGCATGAGATGATATTATTTGATTAAAAATGAAATTAGCTACTTTAGGTCAATTCCTGTGAACAGTTATTTCTAAAAGAGCCTAAGCTTTCTCATTGTCACAGGAGGGACAGTATTGTTTGTTTGTTTGTTATTTGGTTTTTAGGTGCATTAGCGACTAAGGCCATATTGCTCCTGGGATATGCGGCGGTCAAAATATACAAAGAAGTCAGATTGGAAGCTTTGGTGTTTTTTACATTTGCTGTATATTATATTTTTGTTTTGAATTTTTTTCAGCTAATCTTGTTTATCTGTTCACTGAGTCCTTTGGCATGACAAATTATGATACATTCTCTGTTATTCTACCTCTTTTGTATTACCATTAGAGCTTAATTTTTGATTTCTGAATGTTGAACAAATTATGTCAATGCCTTGACATAATTTGTTCACTGTGTTAATTTGTTAATTTGTGTTAATTAGAATATGAATGGTTGGCTACCTCTGTAATACAAGAGTGAGCTTGTATTCAGTTCTTTCTTCATTTTTTTCTGCTTAGTTCTTTTTTCTTTACTTCTAGTGAATGAATAGCACATTTAGAAGTAGAACTGGGTTATCCACTTCTATTTATAGTTTAAATTTTATATTGGGGTATAGGTTGTTGAAAATGTAGACCCAATGTAAATGTCCTTGACGATGCAACCATAAAATAAAAATATCGTCCACCTATTGTAATCATACCTGTATTTTGGAGACAGGACGGCGTCTTAAGGACCATCTGGGGGAACATTCAAGAGTGATATGGACCGCAGAACTCAATAAATCCACCATTGCCGAGCACTACGAGATTACGAGAAATCTTTGGCAGAAGATGCTAATCTTTGGCAGAAGATGCTAAGAAAAACAGCAAGGATTTCTTTACTTATATAAACTCTAAAAGGAAGGGGATGAATCTGATTGGTCCACTTGACATCCATGGTTTGACTGTTGATGATCCTGCTCAGGTAGCAAACAAACTGAATGAGTTGCTACAATGGATAAAAGGATGGTTAAGTAGGAGAAGACAGAGGGTGGTAATCAGTGGGTGCTGCTCTTCGTGGACTAATGTTATTAGTGGAGTCCCACAGGGTTCGGTGTTAGGTCCACTGTTGTTTTGTATATTTATTAATGATATTGATGAAGGTATATCGGGCTTAATGTCAAAGTTTGCAGATGATACAAAGGTTGGCAGGGTTGTTAATGACAGTAATGGCAGTGTGCTACTGCAACAGGATCTAGATAATTTGGGCAGATGGGCTAAGAAGTGGCAACTGAAGTTTAACCTTGACAAATGCAAAGTACTGCATATGGATAGAAGTAACCCCAGAGAAGCGTTACACTTAAGGTGGTAGAAAATGAAAAAGACCTGGGAGTAATTGTGCAGTTAGATATGAAGTTTTCTGAGCAATGCAGACAGGCTGCTAGGGCAGGTCATGGGGTTTTGTCAATGATATATAGGAATTTTGCTAGCAGGGAGAAGGAGGTGATTGTCCCTCTGTATAAGACAATAGTCAGGCCACGCCTTGAGTACCGTACAGGTCTGGAGGCCTCATTTTAGGAAGTATATAGATTTACTTGAGCGTGTACAGAGAAGGGCAACAAGATTGGTGAGGGGAATGAAGGGATCCTCTTACCAAGAGAGGCTTAAGTTCTGCAAATTGCAGTGGCTGGAGACTAGGCACCTGCACGGTGATCTGATGAGGTGTATAAAGCCGTGAATGGGTTGAGCATGCTGAATTCTGATGGGATCCTTCCAGTTGTTCAGATTACGAACCTAAGGGGGCACAAATTCAAATTAAGAAAAGACAGATGTAGAATAGATGTGCGGAAATTTGCTTTTAGCCAGCGGGTGGTTAATTGCTGGAACAAACTTCCATCTGTCGTAGAAGTTGACAGGTTAAATAAATTTAAGGAGGAACTGGACAGGCATTTGGAGGGAATGGTGTGATTTTTTTTTTTTTTTTTTTGGCTGATGCTGCATAAGCTCATACACTTGCTTTCTTGCATCACATGCCACCACTACTACTATTTAGCCAGGTGGGAAGGAGCAGCAGTGCCTAGCACACACACTTCTTGATTAGACCGAGGTTCGAGCCCATCACCACCAAATACGGAGGAAGCGGAAAGGTCAGGGAATGACCACCGCATATCCCGGAGCAATGTGGCCTTAGTTGCTAATGCTCCTAAAAACCAAATAACAAACAAACACTACTACTATTGGGAAAAGCAACACCAGATCTCCCCCGACAATGCTGTCATCCTTGACCGGGTACATAGATTCTGGGACCGCAAGTGGCTGGAAAGTCTGTGGATTGGATCCTCTGGCAACAATAGCATGAACAGAGACAGGGAAGTTAGGCTTCACCTCCCTCTCCCCATTTTTTTGAGGCAGTGGTTTTTGCCAGAGATAAACGTTTTAGTTTTCCATGCCCCCAGACCACTTCCGGTTCTGGTACACGTGAAAGAAATACCGAGTATGCGCCTGGTCATCCACGTGTGCCGTGAACCTGGTATTTAAGAATGTGTCGCTTAAGTTTCATTATTGCTGAGGAAGGAGGCAGACACCTCCGAAAGCTTCAATAGTGTTTTTATCGCTTTTAAGTTTATATTTTAATGCATTTTGACTTATTTACTTATTTTATTTTATTTTTGTTTTAAACTAGTTTTTTGAAAATAATCAATTTTTGTAAATATTATTTTACAGTCTTTTGTATTGTTTTATTTTATTTTATTATTAAATCAGTTTTAAACGGTTGCCGTATCTGTTTAAATTTGTGGCATGTATTTTCAGTTTTAAAAATTCTAACCACAGCACCTAGCCCTCTAGATTCACATGAAAATATTGGCAAGAAGAGAAGCAAAACCAGGTTTCCCATTATTAGGCCTCTACATTGGGAATAAGATTGAAATCAATGTGGTTTGCCTTTTTTGTAAAGCTTATAAGGTTAATGATTTCTTTCTTTGGAGAGGTTAAGGGAAACCTGTAAGGAAACTAATAATAAGATTTGTTGCCCTAATCATAGTGTTAGCAAAGTAATACAAGAAGTAAGCTTATGCAGCATTAGATGGCAGAAAAACTCTCTGCTCACTTCATTTGTCCATTCCTTTTTTTAATTTAATCAGGCTACATCTGCAATTTTAGGTGGATGTTTATTCCAACAACCAATTAATCTCTGGCTGGAAGGAAATCTCTGCACACCATAATATTATTGGATTGCAAGAAGATATTTCACTGCAGTAGTTGAAATCAAATGAAATTGGTATGCATTATAGTGTTTGATTTTTGTTTGAACCAAAATCATGGGGGATCATTTTTCTCCCACTGAAGACTGAGTGCTCAACACTTAAGACGTGCTTATGTCCACTTTTGAGTAAAATGCCATTATCCATGGTTCTGCCCAGTTGCAAATATCTTTTTAAATTGTATAGCATTACTAAAAATAGGTGAATCTGCTTCACTTAAAAATGTGAGACACCACTGAGATGGCTGTTATGAAGTTACTGGCTTCTCATCATATGGTGCTTAGCTGCTCTTAGCAAGCATATGCCAAACTGTGAATGATGTATTTTGTGTAAGTGAACAGCCACATAGTATGAAAGTAAAACTTATATTTAGATATGTACGAAGGGGTATCAAAAAGTTTGTACCCTTACCTAGAAATAATAGCCCTAGAAAGGTGTAACTTCACAGGAACTTTAATCCTTTTCTATGTACTCTCCATGTATAGTAACACATTTCTCCCACCTGTGGATCAGTTGTTCAATGACTTGATCATAAAGTCTGCACTTTTTGGCTGAAATCATAATTCCATTTTATTGTTGACTTCCCGAGACAAATCAAAGCAGCACCCACACAATGGTTTTATTCTCTTCTCAAAACAAGAAGTCTGATGGTGCTAGGTCAGGAGAAGAGGGTGGGTGCTGCAGTAGCACAAATTCAACAGTTGGCAAGAACAATGCATTTGACATTGCTTCTGCAAAGATGTCAGCAATCTTGAAACCCATCATGCGGAGACCTTAGACATGTGCAGATGGCCATGTAAACTGCTGTGGACAGACTTATAGCTAATTGCCACACATCTGTCACTCAGCACCAGCTGCTCAACCTTTGCAACCGTCTCACTGTCTGTGGACTTTGATGGCATTCCTTCTCTTGGTTCACCAAAGACACTTGTATGACTGCACTGGAACTCCCACTTACACTTTTTTACAGTGTCATAGGATGGACAATTCTGCCTATGCATGTAACTGTTTCTTGGCATAAGAAACATAATGAAAAGAATTGCAACAAATTGTTTTTGAAAAACAAAAAGATTGTACTTCCTTTCTTCAACGTGCATTGTATCCATTAACACAAAATCAAGGAAATTCCTCTATTGGAAAATGCACAAAACTCCCGAATAAGAGGAACTTCTCTTCCACCTCATCTGCATGAAAGACCACTACAAAGTCCATATGTTACAGTATGATGTGGATTCACAGCAGAGTTTATAATCGGGCTATAATCGTTTTTATAATCGTTTTTCTTTGAAGAGTCTACACCTCATGGGACCCGTAAGGTATACAGTAACTAGTGCACGGTACTGCGCTCTTCTAAGAGATCACATTATTCCTGCCCTACAAGAAAGGCAATGCTTGGAGACCAGTGTTCATGCAAGATGGCGCCCCTCCCCACGTTGGTCGACAAGTGAAGGAACTGCTCTGTTCAACTTTTGGAAATGATCGCATCATTTCTAGAGACTTTCCACAGTTCTGGCCAGCCCGATCAGCAGATCTCAATCCCTGTGATTTCTGGCTATGGGGATACCTGAAAGACGGAGTTTACCGTGGCAGCATACAGACACTTTTCGATTTGAAAGCAAGAATTAAACAGCATGTAGCCAACATCCCCAATGAGGTGCTACACAAAACTGTGTCACATGCAGTCCTCAGTTTTCAAAATGTCATCTCAAGTGAATGAAAGCACATAGAACAATATATGTAGATTTCTAAGTTCTGATATTAAAATCTAATCCTAAGTTAAGTATTCCATCTCATTGTTTACAGTGCCAACTTCTCCCCTGGTGGTGGAAATTTTAACTATTTTTTTTTCTTCTACAAATCGCTTCCCCATATCCTAAATGACATACTCACCGATTTTCACAGCACTATCTCTAACTGTTTTGCACTACCTCTGGCGGGTGCGAGATTTTCGGTGGTAATTACACTGGTACAGGATGACAGTTGACCCAGGCCCGGTGCTAGGGATGGGCACCAGGCAGCAGCTGCCCATGCGTTGGCTGCACTCTGGTGGCATAGTAGCCTGACACAAACAAAACAACACACATACACTTTGACTTTTTCAGGCCCATTATGCAGTGTTTCTGCACCATAATAAAATACAAAGGTGGAGATGGGCTAATGCCTAGGAGCCACCCCGATATAAGAACACACACACACACACACACACACACACACACACACACACACACACACACACACACACACACACACACACACTACCTTGATTACCATTATATAGAATGGAGATATATATATATATATATATATATATGAATGATAATATCTATAACTGTGTATAATATTGTGTATAAATTGTTTATATATCATGAGAATGTACATAAAATTGTGTGTGTGTAAATAAATGGAAAAAAAAAAATGGAATAACAGTTTTGACACACACTAGGGTCTCCTGAATAGGGAAACTTATTTTATAGCCACCTGTATATGTGTGTGTTAAGATATGATATGAATTAGGTGCCGTTACAAGGTTTTGCCTCAGGCACCACAAACACTAGTGACAGCCCTGTGTAGAGGCCAATGAATGGGACCTGAATGACTAATTCATCAGCACTTGGAAGTGCTGATCCAGGCATGCCGTCACTTCTCAGTGCTAATGAGGTGAAGTGTCATCTTGATGGGTGGACAGTCATCCATTAGGTCATCAGTGCTGATCTGTGGTATCAGAAAATTCTTAAACATATTGAGATAAACAACCCTGGTTATAATTTTTTCATTAAAAAAAAAAAAAAAAGGCTGTGAACATTTTCTGAACTCAAAGCTCAGAGCACATTGACTTTTGGTCTGTCAAAAACATGTCAAAATAAGCACTCACCTATTTTTACTCTGTCCCAAACATGAACTTTTTTTTTTTTTTTTTTTTTTTTTGTGTATGTTGATATAGCCACTAACATTAAATGTGGATTCATATGCTGGATTCATTGTGAACATGATATGCTCCAGCAGGTCATTTTCATCAACATGCCTTGACCACATTTCCACACAGAAATTGGTACATTTCATTTTGTCTTCATTTGTGATTGCTTGTACCACTTTATAGTGCTAAAACTTCATTCGCAAATGTTTCCGTAGTACTTTTTAAACAGTTGGTTGTGGTAGACCCACTTTCTCAACTTTCTAAGGAAAGTACATCTTGTTTTCTCCACTGTTTCATTATTAACCTTTGAACTGCCCTGATTCCTTTGCATGAGTCACATATCCCTTATTTATAAAATTTCTTATTCTTATTATTACTAACCATATAGTGCAAGGAAGCCTGCGGCTTATGCTGCACCAGCTAAAATAAATTTCTGAGTTACCCTGAGAGAGAGAGAAAGTAGAAAGGAATCACCAAGAAAGATAAGAATAATGATATCCAGCTCAGGACCCTGGGTGTGCCAAACCCATACTCACCAGATGTGAGCCCCTTCTGTGTATTCAGAGAAGCACTCATCATCCTATTGCTTAAGGCCTAGAGCAGAAATGGGGGAACCCCTGATGCCGTCAGACAACTAACACACTTGTGCTTACCTCTATGCATCCCAAAGTAATGAAGAATTCTATTAACTGCCAACTCGTAAACTATCTCAAAACCTTCCATCTGATCCACAATTGCCAAATGGATTCCATTAGTATCAGTACACTACTAATATACTGACTTATATTATCTATCTATGAATAAATTCAATGGAAAAGTTTGGTGAAACTCAAGCAGTTGCTTTTGACATTTCTAGTGTTTGGCATAAAGGCCTAAATAAGCTCCCATCTTGTGGATTACTGACTTTTTTGCAATTGGGTATACAGTTCTCTCTCTGACCACCCTCAGCAGGCGATTGTAGATATCTCCCACTCTTTTACACTTATATATTAATAATCTTTTTCCACTGACCACAGATCCTATCCATAGTTTTGCTGATTACAATACAATGCATTCTACCTCCAGTTTGAGAAACCTTAGCCTTCACAAACAGCTTCAGCTTCTCAAGTATCCACCTTAAATATTGATCTCCAGGTAATTCTCCAATAGGAAAATTAAACTTGTGCTTAAGGCCAAGAATTTAACAAAAACTCTTCTCCATAATGAATTTAACTTGAATGCACATTTTAAAGAGAAGATAGCTACAAGATATGGCTCTAACAGTGTAAAAGGTTTTATGTTACAAGAAGAAGAAATCATCGCCAATAAAAGAAGTCTCAACCGTAGTTATAACAATACAAGTGAGCTCAAGTCTTCCTGCCTTTGATATCAACAAAGGCAACTTAACCTTTGTACTACTTTACTTGGATTTGAGAATCACAAATCCAAGTAAAAGTAGTAGGTACATGAACACAGAGAAGATGCAGGTACCAAATAAATTAGAAACATCACTAATGATCTCTTACAAATCCCTGATAGTATTGGTATTAGTATTAATAATGGCCATATGGTGCAAGGAAGCATAAGGCTTATGCTGTATCCCAAAAAAAAAAAAAAAAAGAATGTCAACCTTACATATAGAGAAAGGTGTGGCCTTCCTCAAGAAAAACCAAATCTGTATCATTAAAAAAATTAATACCCAAAGCCAGAAAAGAGTCTTGCAATACCAAGAACTTGTCATCTCCAGGTTTTTGGTAGTACAAGATGTTGTTCCAGCCGCAGAAGTCAGCAACATCCCCATGTATAAACTACACATAATGAAAATTGCAACATCTGGGCAGAAGGCAGTAGCATTAAAAAATTGAAAGAAAATAGAAATAAAGGCAAAACATTATAACTAACAATAAGACACTAGAATAAATAATTGGCTCCTGGTTGTGACTCAAGCGTTTAGGGCATAAGCCTCAAGCTATGAAGGAGTCTAGACTATGTATAAATATAGTGCAAATGCATCAAGAATACATAGCTGTATCTGAATAAATCAGATTATTAATAAAACGGCATCGTTTTAAGTTATATCTCATATTGTGAATACCTTCACAACGAGTTGCCATGATATTGCACTACTTCGAATAAGTAACGCTTCACCTAAGGAGAAGACTAATGTTACTTATTCTCAGATGGATACCACCACCCAGACAGCACCGTTTCAGGGCTATTTGGCCCTTCTTCGGTGGGTGGGTAGGTACCCGAGTGATGCAATGATGGCAAAACAGTTATGAAGTATAACTCCACAATATGAGAGATGTCTGATGGTGTATCATGTATTTAGACTCAAGCGTTTAGGGCATAAGCCTCAAGCTATGAAGGAGTCTAGACTATGTATAAATATAGTGCAAATGCATCAAGAATACATAGCTGTATCTGAATAAATCAGATTATTAATAAAACGGCATCGTTTTAAGTTATATCTCATATTGTGAATACCTTCACAACGAGTTGCCATGATATTGCACTACTTCGAATAAGTAACGCTTCACCTAAGGAGAAGACTAATGTTACTTATTCTCAGATGGATACCACCACCCAGACAGCACCGTTTCAGGGCTATTTGGCCCTTCTTCGGTGGGTGGGTAGGTACCCGAGTGATGCAATGATGGCAAAACAGTTATGAAGTATAACTCCACAATATGAGAGATGCCTGATGGTGTATCATGTATTTAGACTCAAGCGTTTAGGGCATAAGCCTCAAGCTATGAAGGAGTCTAGACTATGTATAAATATAGTGCAAATGCATCAAGAATACATAGCTGTATCTGAATAAATCAGATTATTAATAAAACGGCATCGTTTTAAGTTATATCTCATATTGTGAATACCTTCACAACGAGTTGCCATGATATTGCACTACTTCGAATAAGTAACGCTTCACCTAAGGAGAAGACTAATGTTACTTATTCTCAGATGGACAGAAGAAGGGCCAAATAGCCCTGAAACGGTGCTGTCTGGGTGGTGGTATCCATCTGAGAATAAGTAACATTAGTCTTCTCCTTAGGTGAAGCGTTACTTATTCGAAGTAGTGCAATATCATGGCAACTCGTTGTGAAGGTATTCACAATATGAGATATAACTTAAAACGATGCCGTTTTATTAATAATCTGATTTATTCAGATACAGCTATGTATTCTTGATGCATTTGCACTATATTTATACATAGTCTAGACTCCTTCATAGCTTGAGGCTTATGCCCTAAACGCTTGAGTCTAAATACATGATACACCATCAGGCATCTCTCATATTGTGGAGTTATACTTCATAACTGTTTTGCCATCATTGCATCACTCGGGTACCTACCCACCCACCGAAGAAGGGCCAAATAGCCCTGAAACGGTGCTGTCTGGGTGGTGGTATCCATCTGAGAATAAGTAACATTAGTCTTCTCCTTAGGTGAAGCGTTACTTATTCGAAGTAGTGCAATATCATGGCAACTCGTTGTGAAGGTATTCACAATATGAGATATAACTTAAAACGATGCCGTTTTATTAATAATCTGATTTATTCAGATACAGCTATGTATTCTTGATGCATTTGCACTATATTTATACATAGTCTAGACTCCTGGTTGTGATTAATTCATGAGTTTCAGTACATTCATGTTATTGATGTTAGCTCTGCCTTACTTTAAATGGTAGGATAGTGGATATTTTAAACCATGTAGAGTTTTTGTTATATATAATTGAATTAACTAATATAAATACAGTTAGGATTTATGTAATGTAGTGCCAAGCTGATGAAAAAGGTGAGAAGTAAGGTAGAATCTCAGTTATCCAAAAAAAATTAAATAAATAAATAGTTGTGACTGAGGGTGTTTTTGATAGTCAGTTTTTTTTTTTTTTTTTTTTTTTTTTTTTCAAATAATTTATTATCTCAGAAATTGACTAATCAAAATACCTGTCTACATATATAACACTCTATCTACTTACAAGGCCTGTTCAATAAAGAATGATCATAATTTTTCATGAAAAACCATACTGCTTGCTATTTCTAGCTGAGGTGCAGAATTCAAGACCAAATCAAGCTGCATCACATAGCAATTGCACAATTGGCTCATGCACACAGTGTGACCTTGGCGGTCAGTCAAGTTGATGCCTGTTAAGTTTTTTTTGCCTACTAACAATGGACATGACATGACATGCAAGGAAGGAAAAGTATGCTGCTCTCAAATTTTGTTTCCATCTCATGAAAACATCAGCTGAAGCATATGAAATGTTAAAAGAGGCTTATGTTAAGTTTACGCTTCCATATAACACAGCTCGTAGGTGGCTTAGAATGTTTAAAGATGGATGCAGTTCAATGACAAAAGTTGGCAGTCCTGGAGCTCCAACCATTGTAGTCACCACAGAAACCATAAACATAACTTCTGTAATCATGAGAGAAGATTGTCATATAACAATAAGGCAACTGGCAGAGATATTGCGAATATCAGTATGAAACACACACACATGGTATCGGTATTTTCCATGGCACTTGTATGTGCAAGCTGGGTTCCAAGACTGCTTACACTCAAGCTACAGCAAGTCGCATGGAGGTTTGTCAGGAGCTGCAAGGGATGGTTATTGAAGGTGGTGAGGTTCTGCACAAGGTGATAACTGCAGATGAGACATGGCTTCATCATTTCAACCCAGAGAGCAACTAACAAAGCTCTATTTGGGAGTCTGTGTCATTGCAATACCGAAAAAAAAAAACAAAGGTTGTGGCTTATACAGCAAAGGTTATGGTTATTTCTTTTTTTGACATTCAAGGATTGGTTTACCAGCACGTTCTACCACCTAATACAACTGTAATGGGACTTAACTATAGAACTGTACCACACACTTTGCAGGATCACAATCATTTCAAATGACCACAACTGCATGCAGTTGGGTGGATGCTTGCAAATTATAGTGTCTTGAGACTAGGCACCTGCGAGGTGATCTGATTGCGGTGTATGAAGCCTCTAATCGTTTGAGCATGCCCAATGCTGATGGGATTCTTCCTCTTGCTCAGAATAATCGCCTGAGAGAGCATAAATTCAAATTGAGGAAAGACAGTTGTAGGATAGATGTGCGGAAGTTTGCCTTTAGCCAGTGGGTGGTTGATTGCTGGAACACACTTCCATCTGCCGTTGTAGAAATTGATAGCTTAAACAGATTCAAGGCAGAACTAGACAAACATTTGGAGCGAGTGGGTGGGTGAAATGAGAAGGGTGTGTATGCATGGTTTTTTTTTTTTTTTGCTGATGCTATATAAGCTTGCTTTCTTGCTAATGTTATTATTTGACAATGCAAGACCTCACATTGCTCATACTGTCATCAAGTACTTAGCCAGCATTAAATGTCAGATATGTTCCTCATCCCTCCTACAGCTGACCTCACACCCTGTGATATTTTTTATTATATATTTTTTTTTATTTCCAAAATTAAAGGAACTACTAGGAAAATGTTTCCAGTAGTCAGAAGAAGTTGTAAAGGCATCAGAAGCAATTTTGAAATGCATGTCAAAAAATGGCTTCCACCATGCTTTTGAACACTAGCAGAAACGCTGGAGTAAGTGCATTTCATCAAATGGCAACTACTTTGAAAAGAACCGTCAAAATATGGATAGTCAGTTTTAAATTAATAATCTTAATTAATAATTAATAATAATAAGGTATATTGTGAAATAAAATAAAAAAAATTATGATCATTATTTATTGAACAGCCCTCGTATAAAAGGAAAGCAGCAAAAAAAAAAAAAAATTACTGAGAGGAAAAGTACTGTACCTGCTTATGGTATTTAAAAATTATTGCTAGTGTTCTGGTGCTTGGTCATAGATGTTATTGGGTCTTCCCCCCCAGTGTGCATTTTCATTAAACATGAAAATTTGTTCTTATTTAATTCTTGTGATATGGTCCATTTAGTAGTATCAGATAGGTAACAAATACATCACTTGCTGTTGGATTCTATGGTATATATTCATCCCAATGCTGCACCCCCTTGTTTCATGTCCAGTTCTTGTGATTTGATTAGTCTGATTTGAGTTTGTCTCTAATTTTGGGAATTTCTGTTAAAATATACAAAGAATTCAGTTTTTTAGTATCAGTAATGACAACTGATGCAAAAAGCAGGCTTATACAGCATCAGTCAAAAAAAAAAAAAAATCCATTATATCTGTTCATCCCCTGTTTATATAATTATTCTTGGAATTTGTTCAAACTATCCACTTCCACAACAATGAATAGAGGCTTGTTCCAGCAATCAATGAACCATTATTTGAAGGCAAACAAGAGTCTGAGCAAGAGGAAGAATCCCATCAGAATTGTTATGGTCAAGCCATTCAAAGCCTTAAATGCCTCTCAGATCATCTCACAGGTTCCTAGTGTCCATGCACAGCAATTTGCAGAACTGAAGCTCTTTCTTAGTAAGAGCACCACTTTTGTCCCTGCACCAGTTTCATTACCCTTCTTTGTACCTGTTTCATCAGCTCTAAATCTATCCTAAAATGAGGCCTCTAGACCTGTGGGCAGTACTTAAGATGTGGCCTGCCCATAGCCTTATACAAAGGGATAATCACTTCCTAATCCCAACTACCAAATTCTTGTATATCATTGACAAAACCACATGAGCTGACCTGCCTGTTTGCACTTCCAGAGAACTTCATATCTGACTGCACAGTTACTCCCTAATCCTTTTCATTTTCCGTTAGCCTGAGTGTAGTTCCACACAGTCAGTATTTTGTTTCTCAGCTCATTAGCCTAATTTTTCTAGCTCTTGTTGGAGCAGCATACCTTTTTTATTGTCATTAACACCAACCTTTGTATCATCTGCAAACTTAGATTTTATACCTTCATCAATGTCATTAATAAATGCAGAAAATAACAATGGCCCAGCACCAAATTCTGAGGGACTCTACTAATAACATCAGTACATGAAGAGCAGTGTCCATTGATAACTGCTCTGTCTTCTGCTGCTTAACCATCCCTTTATCCATACCAGTAACTCATCCTTAACGCCATACTGCTCCAATTTGTAAGCAGTCTTTCATGAGCAACAGTATCAAAAGCTTTCCTGAAATCCAAGTGTATGATATCAAAACAATTTTTTGCATTCAGTTCCTTTGTCACTGCATTATAGTATCCAGTCAGATTGGTCAGACAAGATCTCCCCTTAACGAACCCATGCTGACTGAAGTATAACTGCACTCTTGTCCCGAACAGTCCAGCATTACTTCTTTAACCAGTGATGCCAATAGTTTCACCGGAAGAAAAGTTAATCTAACAGGTCTAATTACTCTTGTCACCCATTGATTCCTCTTTATGAACCGGGGATACATTTACACATCTGCAGTCCATAGTGACCTCCCTTGAATCCAAACATGCTCTCATAATTATGGCTAAGGGTTTACTTGATTGCTTCCTTTGATGCTTCCCTTAATATAATTGGATATATCCATCCACCTTAGGTGCTTTTTTTGTGTTTAACTGCAACAATTTCTCTTCCACTTTCCTCTCCATTATTACAAATTCATCTGACATCCATTTAGGTCTAAGCCTTGAACAGTATTTCTTAGTTAGTCTGAAAAGCCTAGCAGCTTCTATTATTTTCCTGAATGATTCCCAATTTGAATTTGTTGTTGGTAACAACATTAGTTGGTCTATGGAATTTTAAAACTGGCTGAGACCAATGTAGTGTCCTTTATGAAAGCAAAAACCTTTCCCTTTATCTTTGATGGTAGTTATGTCTTTATAAGTAAATTCCACATCAATACACTGTGATCACTGCCACCTAGTGGTTCTATTATCTACAGATTCTTAATGTATAGAGAATCAATGCTTATAATCAGATCAAGAGTATTGCTCTCTCTCTCTCTCTTGTCACCTCTCAAACATGCTGCTATAGAAGACATCATCTAGTAAATCCACAACAGCCTTGCTAGTTGTGTGAGTGACCAACCCATAAGTTCCAGTCAATATCTGAGAAGTTAAAATTCTCTCTAATCCTGTAACACACTCCTACTAATTTTTGTTTTCCTGGGCTTAAGTCACTCTGTACTGCCTCAGCATTGCACTGGCCACTATATCAATTTGATACACTGCCTTTGATTTTATGTGATTCTTAACTAAGAGCATAACCACTCTCCCCTCTTGTCCTGTCAGAGCCAGCGCTAGCATTTGTGGTGCCTGAAGCAAATCATTGTAAAGGCACCTAATTTGTATCATATCTTAACACACACACACACACACACACACACACACACACACACACACGCACACACACACACACACACACACACACACACACACACACACACACACACACACACACACACACACACACACACACAGAGTAGCGCATCTAGCAGTGCCACCTAAAATGTGTGCTTCACTTGCACATCCCTAGTGCCGCCCCTCTGTCCTTTCTGTGCACATTATACTCCCCATATTCAAATTCTGCATCTGTTATATCTGAATGACACCATATCTCTGACAATGTTTGCATTTGATGACATTATGAAGATGTCAGAGATGTGGTGTCACTCAGATATTTTTTACTGAGTTCATCAAACTGCACAGAGAAAAAAGTCCTGTTAAATAAAAAGATAAAGAACAGGTCATATCAAAAATAGCCTAAGAAGTTTGATATGTTTCTGAGTAAAGCCGAGCCAAACTGGGCTAGGTAGATTATCTATGCTATTTCCAAATAACACCAACTACATCAATGTATAGAAACTTTTCTGAGAAACAAAACATTTAGAAAATTGTGTACTACACTTATGTAGTAGACAACTTGTTTACTACATAAGTGTAGTATCTTAAATTATAAGATACTACAATATCTTAAATTATAAGAGAAAACCTCATACCTTTATTGTAAGACTGTAATTCTCTCAACTGTCAATTGCATATAAATGTATTCTTATGTGAATTAGCGTACCATGTTAATTAAATCAATTTATGATTTTTGAAAAGCAACATATTAAAATCATTATGTATTCAATACTCATATCCAACCTACCGCATCAAGAAGATTTGTGAAAAGTCGACAGCCATCAATCCCCCCTAAACCAACCAATAACGCATGCTAATATGAGAATTGAAATCATCTTGATAATCCTGACACTACAAAATAAATATACATCAATTTACAGATAATATAAACTTTAAAATTGTCTAAAACTTCCTTTAAGGGACTAACTTATTGGGATCATTTCCATGTTCACAAGAAGTCAAAAGTGGATCACGAATGATATCCCCCTTGTTTTATACAAACTTTTCTGTAACCTAGCATGAGATTATTTATGCTGACCAGTGTATGAACTACTGTTTATACATTCGCGTTAGAGTCCACAAAACCAAGATATTAAGGTCTATGTACATTAATAGAGTTGGGATTTGATTTAATTTAATTTCCAACGTTTCTGCAATTAATAACTTAAAGTATTCCTGCTGAGAATTCAGGACCTTCAACTCATCAAAAAGGAACACGTGCCCATCATTAATAGCATGAAATGCTAGTTCTGAGGTACCTGTCCTACCTGCCCTAACAGATGCTGCATGCTGTTGTATCCTCATTGAAAGTGGATTCTTGGTCAAGCCAATATAGGCTGAATTGCACCTGCCACAAGGAATATTGTAAACAATACTATGTGCTTCCATAGGGTATCAACCCGTCTGCACTTCAGAACAACTTGCAGTTTACTCATGGGTTGTGGAACTATTTTAAATTCAGTGTTCTTAAAAATGTTAATGAATTGTCTGTACCGATGCTGTATATAAGGAACTTTAATAAAATATCTCTGATCTGATCTATTATTTGTTGTACCTGTGTCCATTTTATATTTTGCCTGTTGACTAATTTTCATGATGGTACCCAATGTGTACCACCTATTTAAAAATCTTTTTGTAAGTTCCATAAGTTCATCTAACAAGCATTCTTGAGTAGAACTGTATCTATATGCATTGTAAAATTGGTTAAAAATAATGCTATGTTTATATTTAAAGCAATGGTAGCTGGTACAGTGTAGGAATTTTCCGGTATTCATTGGTTTTCTTTAAATTTTAAATTGTATGTTCTCGTTAACCCTGGTTATAGTAAAATTTAGAAAATTCATAGCTTTTTTTCTGCAGGATTTCCTTTTCTAAAGTTAACTTAATAAAATATATACCAGACTTAAGTTAACTTTAGAAAAGGAAAAATATTGGGCTTTATTGCTCTTTCATTTTTGATTAATAAGAACAGTATGCAGGTTCAGCAGTGTTAGTTATCAGTCTGTTTTTCAGAATTACTTGTTTAATAGCAGTTTAGTTTTTATGGCAAAATAACACTGAAATTGAATTTGATTTGTTTGTCCCATTTTCATTAAATATGTATTAACTGGTTTTTCCTTTTTTTTTTTTTTTCTTTTGCCAAAGGCAAAAGGGGGGGGGGCAGTTGAAGTTGAAGGGAAAACCAAAGGTTGAAGATTGCTGCTTTAGGGAAAAATTTAAAATGTGCTCATGATAAATGAGAAAGTATACTAACTTAGAATTTTCTGAACTGTAAAAATGCCATGTAGATGTGATGTGTTCAGCATTGATAAATATGAAAAATACATTAGTTTTGCTATCATTAGGGCAGTGATTTTACCCTCCGGAAGTCATTTTTTTATAAAAAGCAGATGATTTTCCTCATATAATTGTTATATTTGTTGCTGCTTGGTTGCATTTTTAACAGAAAAAAAAAAAAAAAAAAAGTATTTTTGTATCCTTTAAACTGGAGTGTAATTTAAAATAATTAAAATGTCTAAATATATGAACATAGCTCTTTTTTTTTTTTTTCTTTTTTTTTTATAGGCTATCAAGTGCAATCTGAAACGATCCCTAGAAGAAGCAAAAGAGTTGAATTCTGATCACTTTAAAAAATATCAGGAGAAGTTGCGATCTATTAATCCACCTTGTGTGCCATTTTGTGGTAATTTTTTTTTCCTGTTGTTAAATGTAACTGTATTAAAATTTTAAGTTATAATTGTGATTACAGTTTTCAAATTTTAATTGTTGTGTTTATTGATTTCCATTTCTCACATTAATGCAATTGGGTGATAATTTTGCACATCAGTGCACTTGTTCTTGTAATGTTAATTGACCATTGTATATAGTAGTTTATTTCATTGTAACTATGAAAACCAAATAGATTTTTTACTTTGGCCAACAGGCACTTGGAAATAGTTGTTGTTTATATGAAATTTGTAGCTATTAAATAATGAGATTGCACACAGCAACTACAGGTAGTCGTCGACTTATGACCTATGCACTTTACAACTGATCAACTTACGACTGCTACTGCATCTCGCACCGCGTTTCAGTCTGAACTGAGCATACATAAAAGATTGTTGCTGGGAAAAATGCTATACACACATCAACCCTCTCTTAATGCAGTGCTCTCAGATTTTTCTACTACACTCACACGCCCTATCCGTGTGGTCCCTGAAGCCTAATGGGAACAGTTGTGCCTGTAGCGTCAGCCCACTGCCCAGAAACATGTGTGTTTGGTGCAAATAAGCTAGTCTTAATCCGTTTAGTCAGCTTTGCCATCACAGTCGAACAAAACATCTTACCGATGTATGTATGTCGTGATTCATGCATCTCGATCTCTGTTTGCATATATTACGTTCACCATTTTTGGTTCAGTTATATTTGTGTTACAATTAGCATTTTTTAAAACCCATAAACATGTCAACCAAGAGGAAAGTGCCTTTGTCTACTCCTAGACCTGTCAAGAAAGAAAGAAAGGCCATTGATTTAGACACAAAATTGAAAGTGATCAAGCAGCATGAAGAAGGAAAGAAGGTGAACTCAATCGCATGTGATTTTAAGTTATCTCATTCTACAGTGTCAACGATTTTGAAAGACAAAGAAAGGATTCGTGAAGTTGTTAAAGGTTCGGCACCCATGCGAGCAACAGTGATAATGAAACAACATACAGGGGCCCATCCATGAAATGGAAAAATTTTTGTTTCTTTGGATACAGAAGCGAACACCCTTAAGCCTTCTTACAGTGCAGTCGAAGGCTAGAAGTCTCTTTCAGAAGCTGAAGAAACGTGCCGGAAAAGATTACACTGAGACATTTATAGCAAGTACAGGATGGTTCAAAAGAAGATTCAACCTTCATAGGGTTCGAGTCACTGGAGAATCAGGAAGTGCGGATGTGGAAGGAGCTCAAGAGTTTGTTAAAAGTCTGGATGAAATAATTACGAAAGAAGGGTATCAACCAGAGCAGTTTTTCAATGTGGATGAGACTGGATTGCTGTGGAAAAGGATGCCAGAACGCACTTAGATTCACCAAGAAGCCAAAAGTATGCCTGGTTTTAAGGCACTTAAAGATAGGCTGACTCTGCTCCTTGGTGGGAACATCGCAGGTTTTAAACTGAAGCCTTTTTTAATTTATCATTCTGAAAATCCCCGTTCATTCAAGAATGTAAACAAGCACACTCTGCCTGTGTACTTCTGTTCAAACCAAAAAGCCTGGATGACTCAAACATTGTTTGAAGACTGGTTTCTAAATTGTTTTGTACCTCAAGTTCGTGAATATTGCTTTGAGAAAGAAATTCCTTTCAAAATTGTATTAATCTTAGATAATGCACCTGGCCATCCACCTCACCTAGACCACCTCCATCCAGATGTAAAAGTTGTTTATTTGCTGCCAAATACAATTCCACTCATTCAGCCTATGGACCAAGAGGTTATTTCTACATTTAAGGCGCACTATCTTCGAACCACTTTTGCCCAAGCTATAGCTGCAACAGACGCCAACCCAGAATTATCTTTGTGAGAGTTTTGGAAACAGTACGATATTTATAAATGCATAAAAAATATTGCGGCCGCATGGGGGGCTGTGACAAAGAAATGCATGAATGGAATCTGGAAAAACTGCGTCCAGCGTTTTGTTAATACTATTGATGAATTTGATAGTGAACATGAACTTGAAATGGTTATGGAAAATATTGTAACACTGGCAAATGGACTTTCTTTAGAGATTGAAGAGGAAGATGTTGAGGAGCTGCTAGAGCAACAATCTGGAGAACTTACGAATGAAGAACTTATCGCTTTGGAAGAAGAAAGAATGGCCAAAGAAGAAAGGATGGAAGAAGAGAAAAATGAAGAGGAGGAAGAACCAGAAAGAAAATTCACCACTAGAGAGTTATCTCAAGGTTTTTCTCTACTAAATAAACTTCTTTACACATTTTGAGGAAATGGGCCCAAACATCGAACGATTTGCAGGGATTGAACGAATGGTACAAGATGCCGGCCATACCGTGAAATTCACGAGCAGAAAAGGAAACAAACAATTCAGACAAAAATCAACATGTTTATGAGAAAAACAACTCCCACTACATCAAGTGGTGGCATTGATGACCCGCAGCCAAGCACGAGTGGTCAGTAAAATATTTCTTATCTATTTTCTACATATGTTTTGTTTAGTTCTTTAAGATAAAATATTTTTTAGGTTTTATACAGTATTTGATATCTTTTTCATATTTTTTATTTTTGTAAATAGTAAACCAATTGTGATGTACACAGTGTCTGATTTACCTAAACTGGTCCCACTTACGTCCAGATCGCTTTATGACCGGTCGATCGGAATCTAACATGATCGTAAGTCGACGACTACCTGTACATCAATCGCCACCTGTGAAACAAAGGCACAGCAGCTGACCTTGAACCTTTTCCTAGTTGTCTCCCTAGTCACATTCCAACATGCTCATTCACTTTTCAATGAGACAGGTTTTCATTACCTTGTGTTTTTCAATTTGCTGAAAAAATGAGAAACAAAAGTCATTGAACAATGAACCACAAAAATTTAACAAAACTATAAAACACCAACTGGAAGCTATGAGATATTATGTGAAGTTTATGGGATAGATAATATGTCAAGGGCTCATATGTTTGAATAGCATACGAGATTTTTAGAACAAAGAGAATGAGTGAGGACATTGATTAGAAGCGATCTTTGTTTAAGCAATAGAATGGTTGCATCAGAATTCAAAATGGACAATGGAACAGTTAGACAAATTTTAACTGAAAAATTTAGGCATGAGAAAAGTATGTCAAGATGGTGCCAAAAATTTTTAATGAATTTCAGAGAATCAAAAGACTAATTTTGTGAAGATCCAGACTTTTTGAGTGCTGTAATTACTTAATTACTTGCAATCAAATGGCTGCTCCAGTACGACCCAGAAACTAAAAGTCAGTCAATTCAGTGGAAGACAAAACAGATCCCCAGACCAAAAAAAGTACACAGTTGTGGTGAGTGATCCTCTGGACACCTCAGATCACAATTTGGTGATGGTTTCTTCTTTAATGAAGCCTTTCTCTTGTGGCCATTCTTAACCTCTTGTATTTTGGCATTACAAGAATTCTAAATGGGATGATCTGTGAGATTTTTTTCTTCTTTTCCTTGGTTGGATTACTGTTTCAAATCTTTTGATGTCAACGTTTGCTCAGATTGTGTCAGCAAAATTATTCTTGTAGGGATGAAATCCTTTATTCCACAATCCAGCTTAAAATCTCATCTTTTATCTAAACCTTGGTTTTCCAATAAATTTGCTAATACTCTTCAAGAGAAGAATGTTGCATATCATAATTAGCTTGTATCCAAATCTCCAGGTTCATTTTCTGCCTACACCAAAGCTCACAACAATTGTAAAGCAGTTATTAATCAGCCAAACTAGGTTTTAAACAGGCTAAGAGTATAAAACTTGCTTCTTGTCCAAATGGTAGCCGAGCATTCTGGTCTCTTGCCAAAACTTATTGGCCGCAACTCTTGTCCATTTCTGTCAAAACCAGACCGTTCTATTGCCACTTCAGCCAATAGCGTTCTATTGTTCTGTTCTGTTCTGTTGGCTGAAGTGGCAGTAGAGAAATCTGCCCTGCTAGCATCATACTTTTCTTCTAACTCATGTACTGATGATCTTGGCAAAGCTCCTCCTGCCATTCCTAGTACATTCCATTCATTGGCTCCTGTGATCTTGTCAAAAGGATGTCAGGAGGATTTTGAACAATATTGATGCCAAGGAAGCACCAGGTCCTGATGGTATTTCTCCACTTGTTCTCAAAGCCTGTGCTTCTGAAATTATTTCTGTTCTGTGTCATATTTTTCACTTTCTTTTTCTGAAGGCGTTTTCCCTTCTGCTTGGAAATTTGCTCCTTTCCAGCCAATTCCTAAAAAGAATGACAAATATCTCCCATCCAATCATCCCATTGCACTTACTTCTACTCTTTCTAAAATAATGGGCAAATCAATTAGCTGCCAACTCTTAAATTGTACAGAAAACCTTTCTTCTGATCAGTGATCTCCAGTATGGATTCAGTCAGTGTCGATCCACTTGTGATATTCTGTCTTATGTTACCCATGTATGGGCAAATTCAGTGAAAATGTTTGGTGAAACTCAAGTAGTTGTCTCGACATTTCAAAGGCTTTTGATCTTGTTTGACATAAAGGTCTTCTAAATAAGCTTCCATGTTATGGTTTGCCAAATTTTTTTTGTAATTGGGTATCTAGTACTCTCTGACTGCTCACTGCAGTTGATGGCAGATGGCTCTCTGTCTTCTAACTTCTCCACTGATGTGGGTGTTTTCCAAGGTTCAGTTCTTTCTCCTGCTCTTTTCCTCTTGTAGTAGTGGTAGTAATGGAGGCATGTAATGCAATAAAGCAAGCATATGAGCTTATATAGCATCAGCCAAAAAAAAATTCCCATTTCACCCAGCTATTCACTCCAAAAGTTTGTCCACTTCTTTCTTCAAATTATTCAAACTATCAGCTTCCACAACGACAGATGGAAATTACAAATCCTGCTGGGAGTCCTCATGAAACAAGTAAATACATGTGCAGTGTTAAAATTACTAAGATTAAAAACAGATGCATGTATGCTAACGCACTACACTAATGCAGGAAAAAATCTGATGAATTTGAAGTACTGGTGAAGTCATCAAATGTAAATATTGTAGGGATTGCTTAAATAAATTTAAAGCTGAACTAGACAAACATTTGGAATGGCTGGATGGGTGAAATGGGAAGGGGTTTTTTTTTGGCTGATGCTATATAAGCCTGTTTTCTTGCATCATATGTAACAACTAATGCTAATATTCGAAACATGGTGTCACTCAGAGATAAGGGATGCAGAATTTGAATATGGAGAATATCTGTGCAGTAAGGACTATGGCAGCCTTGCCATGTGTATGTGAAGTTTCACTACCTAGCAAGGCTGATGAGTGCAGTGGCGAGATTGTTTGCATAGTATGGTGTTAGGTTCAGTGATTGACCTCTGAGCCCATTGTACAGTAGTGCTTGCGACACAGGCTTCCAACTTTGTCCTAACATTGCACTGTGCTTGTTAAGTAAGTCCTCATATCTCCAACTCTTAATATCATTAGTGTCAATGGGTACAACAGTATCACCTTTTGTGCCATTAAAAAGATATCTGCTCTACGGTGTCATCTACATTTGCCCCTGGCAGACATATCCTGGTTCTATTCTACCTATGCTTCTTGCACAACATATTTCCCATTTCCCTGACAATAAAGTTACCAATAAAAACTACCTCCTGTGACCAGCGCATTCTGCCTTGGATATTGCCACTGTGTTGCCTGATGCACCAGTGTGAGATCTGGCATTGAATTGGGTAGCTGAGAGGTCGATGGGCACCATTTTATTTCCTTTGAGTACTGCATACATGCCTGGACACTTCATTTTAGGAAGGATGTAGAGCTGCTGGATGAGATTGGTGAGGAACAAAGGGATGCTCTTACCAAGAAAGGCTTCAGTTCTGCAATTTGCAGCATCAGGAGACTAGGCACCTGTCAGGTGAGCTGATTGACGTGTTTAAGGCTTCGAATAGATTGAGCAAGCACAATGTTGATGAGATTCTTTCTCTTGATCAGACTATGCACATGAAGGAGCATAAATTCAAATTGAGGAAAGAAGGTTGCAGAATCGATGTACAGAAGTTGGCCTTTAACCAGCGGGTGGTTAATTTTCCATCTAATGTTGTGAAAGTGGATAGCTTGAATAAATTCAAGGCAGGACTAGACAGACTTTTGGAAGGAATGGATAGGCGAAATGGGAAGTTTTTTTTAATTTTTTTCTGATGCTGTATAAGCTTGCTTTCTTCCATCGTATGCCACTACTAATACTAAATTCTTTCTTGAGCTCACATATTACTTCGTGATCATCAACATGAATAGCATAGAAAATGGGGATTCTAGGACACTGGAGGCGCCTCCGTAGCCAGGTGGGAAGGAGCAGCGGTGCGTTAGCACACGCTTCTTGATTAGACCGGGGTTCGAGCCCGTCACCACCAAATATGGAGGATGCGGAAAGGTCAGGGAATGACCACCGCATATCCCGGAGCAATATGGCCTTAGTTGCTAATGCTCCTAAAAACCAAATAACAACAACATCTAGGACACTTTTTCAAACTGTCTGTGGTAAAAGTGTCCTAGAATCTAGAAGCTTTTACAAATGCTTGAAAACAGTGCTTCTCAAACTATCTTTGGTGAAGGACCAGTTTCTTTTATTTCCAATCCATCGCGGACCGATACTTTTGTAAAATACAAATTGTTGCGGACCAGTACTTTTGTAAAATAAGAATTGTTGCAGACCAGTACTTTTGTAAAATACAAATCATCAGGGACTGGTAACGTCTGTGACCAATTTCCAATTTGTTGTGGGCCGGTAACAAACAGTTCACAGACTGGCACTGATCCAGGCCTGGAACTAGATAGGAAGTTGAACTTTCAAGCACGTGGCCTATCTTCAAACTGTCTGTTTGAAGAAGTTGAATATCCTCCAGTATGTATCATCCATGTCATGGGGCACTGATTGACATTCCTTGATCCACCTTTATAGAGCTCTCATCAGGTCCTGCTTGGACTATGGCTTTCCACTGTATGACTCTGTGAGGAAAAGTACTTTAGAGCAATTTAGCACAGTGCTCTGAGAGTTTCTCTAGGACTTTCAGAACCTCCCCAGTTCATACTCTTTGCATCGAAGCCTACAAACCTCCATTACATCTCCAGAGGAAAGCATTACTTCTCCTGTATGCCGCAGAAATTCGTAGTTTTCTTTCTCACCCTAATTGGAGATGCCTGTGCAATACCGAATGGGAGTCATTTTATAATAGTAAACCAAATGAAAACAGACCTGTTCCACTCAGATTTAAAGAACTGACTCAGTCGTGGAATATAGGAATCGGCAGTGTATTTCAGGACATGACACCATCAGATCCACCTTGGACAAATATTCCTGCAATTTACGATGACTATCTCGGAGAGTGGGGACAGAACATCTTGTCTTCCTCGAATATCGCACAGTTACATGAAACTCACAGGCCTGTAAGATCTATACTGGTTGATCAAAAACTGAGACCAAAGTAGGTGCTGCGGCAATCTTCCCCTCATTCACCACTTCTGTCTCATTGCCAGTAGAATCCAGTATCTTCACTGCTGAGCTCTATGCCATAAACTTAGCTCTAGATCACATCACTGACCTTTTAATTATGACTGCTTTAATATACACTGACTCACACAGTGCTGTCTCCACTACAAGTAGTAATACCAACCTCTCTCACCCTGTAAAAAAGCAGATTCATTCTAACTTAATGACTTGTACTGAAAGAAACCAAACTGTGACATTCTGTTGGATCCTGGGGCATTCTGGGATAGCAAGGAATGAGAGAGCAGATCTTTTTTTTTTATGAAAACCCCAAACAGGAGAGGTATTAGAACCTATAGTACTTAGTACTGTGCTTGGGTTGGAGGTTGAGCAGACAAAAGAAGATATTTGTTGACATTGGACTTGAACTTCTGTAGACTGTAATTTTCAGGAAATACATATGAAGGAAGGTTGTTCCAGAAAATGGCAGTTGAATGAATAAACGAGGAAGATGAAAAGTTGGTTCTGTGAGTTTGAAGGTGGACAGTAAATGGATTTTGGCTGGTGGCAGCACATGTTCGGACTGTTTTGAAAGAGAGAGAGAGAGTGGGAATTATAGAGGCCAATTCTGAAGAACAATGCCCTTGGAAGTATCTGTAGAAAAGGCATGCAGCAGAAACAGTATGTCTATGAGACAGCGAGTAGAGATACTCTGTTAGAGAACAGTCATTAATTAACCTAACTGCCCTCTTCTGAATGGAATCTTGAAACCTGAGAGAGGTTTTGGGGGCACCGCACCAGATATGGGAACAATATTCCATGGTAGGGCAGATTTGCGATTTGTACAGAGTGAACAGTTGTTTGGAAGAAAAGTAACACCGAGAGCAAAAGAGAAAACCAAGTATTTTAGATGCAGAGGAAGCAATATTTGTAATGTCCTTGTGCCAAGAGAGAGATTAGTAGTCAGGGTAATCCCCAAAAGAGTTATATCATGTTGCCTAGAAATCGGAGTGTCATCAAAGATAAGCATAGGAGCACAAGAATCCTTTTTATGAGATATAAGACAAGATTGAGTTTTAGAAGGACTGAAATCAACTAAGTTGTCTTTGCCCCACTGGAGATCGGCATTTAAGGAATTGGTAGTGGATATTTGAGAAGTTGAAGCTGGTTGAGCAGGGCAAGGTTTCTCAAACTGGAAATTGGAATGCAATGTGCTATCATCGGCAAAATTGTCGATAGAATTTCCAGTCAATGGAAGATCGTTAATATACAAGAGGAAAAGAGTGGGGGGAACACCAGCATTAGTGGAGAAATTAGAAGACAGGGAGCCATCTGCCATCACCCTCACTGAGCGACTAGAGAGAAAACTGGATAGCCAATTACAAAAAACAGTTGGTAAACAATAAGATGGATCTTGCAGCCAAACAATCAGACTCTACCATTTCACAGACTTTTCAAGCACCATATACTGATTACAAACTTATTATCAGTAAAGGATGTTACAATAGCTGGTCACTAATCTGGAAAGGTTATTCAGGAAACAAACTTTACCAAAAAAAAAAAACCAGACCCAGTGCTGTGGCTCTCCAGCTTCTGGAAAAGCAGGTGAGAAGAAATAATTGTGGTGAGGCTAAGGATTGGGCATACTCACCTCACTCATCTTTATCTATTAATGAATGACAGCACAGCCCCTCCAATGCACATCATGTCATGTACAACTGACTGTTCACCATTTGTTAGTAGACTGCCCCCAGTTTCTAATTATCTGTTCAAACATCTTTAAATCATCTGCTAACGCAATGTCATCACTAACATTATTGCAGATTCTTGGAGATGATCTTAATAAAACAGAACTGTTTACCTTTCTAAACAGCTTAGGAATATATCATAAAATATAATAGTTATTTTAAATAAAGTCAGTATTTCATTATTACAATATTCTGTAATTTAGTAATAATCAGACACAATATTCTGGCAACCTATGTGTCATTAAACTCCAACACAACAACAACAGCACCGGTCCACGGACCACACACTTTGAGTAGCACTGCTCTGAAACACCCCTATTTTTCCTTAAAATTGTTAATTTTCCTAAAATAAACTACAAAAATCAATAAATTAAAAACCCCTTTTCTAATCATGTACACTAATTTTATACATCTATAGGATCAATCCTCTAATCTACCACACACACACACACACACACACACACACACACACACACACACACACACACACACACACACACACACACACACACACAGCTGATAAAACAGACTTCCTCTTACCACCAAAAACTGTAAACATTTTTATCGCTGCTTAAACACTTCAAACTCTTCCTATCCCAATGCTATTATCAGTAAGTAAAGTTATATAAAAAAGGTGACAAGAAGTATTAAGAAAATAATGTAGGTTTGATATAGTTAAGGAAAGACGTTACATGGTTGTTTTCCATTAAGATTATTACTAAATATAATACCACTCTTATACCACTTGTAATTAATAATATAGTTTATTAAGCTTTCACCTAAACTATTATACATTAAGGTTAACATTTCAGGTATCTTATTGATACCCATCAGATACCTGAAATGTTAACCTTAATGTATAGTAGTTTAAGTGAAAGCTTAATAAACTATATTATTAATTACAAGTGGTATAAGAGTGGTATTATATTTAGTAGTAATCTTAATGTAGGTTTGAACAAAAAATGAATAAAAAGTCGCCATTTTTAATATATTTCTTTTTCATATTTTCTGCTGTGAAATCAATTATATGAGCTTGATTTTTTTTCCACTTTTTTCATACCTTTATAAATTAGTTTTATTTTTATTTTATTGTAACCTCCAATATTTTTATGTGTTATTTCACAGTTAAATCTATCCAGTGAAAAAGACTTTAAATTCATTTATGTGAACAATTACTTTATCTCCTTTTCCTGTTTTTATTATTTCACATTTTTTATTGGATAACGTACATTAAGATCTAAGTCTTGTAATTTTTTGAATGGAATAGATCGGAATTACCCAATGTTTTGTCATCATTTTTTTAGTTCCACTTATAAAAACATAATTAATTTTTTCAAATAATTTTTCCAATTATTTGAAAACAGTATTTTTATAAATAGAAATAAAATTTTGCAAGAAAAAAATGAAAGTGAATTTAACACGTCTCACCCATATTGTAGAGATTGTAATAAAGCATATCAAAAATAATATTACAAATTAGCATTAATAGTGGCATATGATGCAAGAAAGCAAGCTTATACAGCATCAGCCAAAAAAAAAAAACACCTCTCACACTTCCCATTTCACCTATTCATTTGTTCCAGAGGTTTGTCCAGTCTTTATTGAATTTATTTAAGCTATTAACTTCCACAACAGATGAAAGTTTGTTCCACTAATCAACCACTTGCTGGCTAATTTCTGCACATCTACTCTGCAATTGTCTTTCCTCAATTTGAATTTATACTCCCTCAAGTGTGTAATCTGAGCAAGAGGAAGAATCCCATCAGCATTGAGCTTTCTCAAACCATTCAAAACCTTATACACCTCAGTCAGATCACCTTGCAAGTGCCTAGACTCCAGATGCTGCCATTTGCAGAACTTAAGCCTTTCTTGGTAAGAGCATCCCTTTGTTCCCCTTACCAATTTAATTACCCTTCTCTGTACTTATTCCAGCAGCTCTACCTCTTTCCAAAAATGTCTCCAGACCTATATTCGATACTTAAGGTGTGGCCTGACCATTGCCCTTTACAAAGGGATAATAACCTCCTTATCCCTGCTAGCAAAGTTCCTGTATATCATTGACAAGACCCAATCATCTTCTCTGGCAGCCTGTCTGCACTGCTCTGAAAACTTCATATCTAACTGCACAATTACCCTCAGGTCTCTTTCATTCTCGACTACCCCAAGTGTGGTACCACACAATTTGTGCATTACTCTTGGGTTGCTGCTACCCATATGCAGTACTTTGCATTTGTCAATGTTAAACTTCAGTTGCCACCTCTAAGCCCACCTCCCCAACTTTTCTGGATCCTGTTGCAGTAGTGTATCATTTGTAAACTTGGACTTTAAGCCTGATATACCTTCATCGATATCATTGATAAATAAAGAAGGCAACAATGGTTCCAACACTGAACCCTGGGGGACTCCATCAATAACATTGGTCCACAAAAAGGAGTGTCCATTACCACTCTGTCTTCTCACACTCAACCATCTGTTTATCCATAGCAGCAACTTGCCCTTAATGCCATACTGCTTCAATTTATACAGCAGTCTTTTATGTGCAACAGTGCAACTCTAAATCTAAAACATTACTCAAAAACAGAGAAGTTATTTCATGTGAATGTGAAAGAGAAGTACAAAAAAATTATTTGGAGAAACGCAGAAATACAGATTTACATGTAAGAAGTCTTATGGAACTTAAAGGGGGGGGGGAATTCAAAAAATGTGAAAAAGAGCTTATTTCAGAATTTTCAAAATATCCAAGGTGTGATATTTATAAAACAGTATGTAAAGAATGTGCAAAAAATTATCTCATTAACAAGCATAATTATGGCATAGATTATGAATTCAGAATGGAAGTTCATAAATTAAGGATGTATAATCATAGAAAATCAGAACAACATAGAACGAATCCTCTAGAAACTAACTAGAAACTTCTAAGTTTTACCACAAACTAACTTAGATGACTAATATAATTTACTTTTGAATGAAATGCAAAAGAAAATGATGCAAGTAACATTTCTTGATTCTAGTTGGGTTATATGTAGTGTTGAATATTTATATCTTAATATTTATATCTTAATATATGTAATCCTTTAGGAGGAAGGTCTTATATATTGATATACCTCAAACTCTTAAAAGTAAAAAAGGCTATTTTAAAATGGGAAAAATAAAGATAATCTGGTTCAAATGCAAGGTATTAGATATTTTACTTCAAGTTAAAACACATTTTGAAAGAATTTCACTAGATGATATTCCTAAATTCGAAAAGCAAAATAATATTTCTATTAATGTTTATGATTACCAAAAAAGTTCATCTTGCCCTTTACTTATCACAGAAAATAAATTAAATAAGCATGTGAATCTGTTCTGTATGAAGAAATATGTTGAAACTGATGATACTATTAAAGATTATTATTGGTAGATATAAAATATGTCAAGATTAGATGAATATCTCAAGATGAATATGTCAAGTGAATATGTCAAGTATATTCACAGATGAATAATCGCAAAGAAAAAATGTGTGTGATATGTGTTTAACATATTTTTATTCAGAAGAAAAAATTTAAACGTTGTGTAATAGATTGTGAAGAACACAAACCTGTAAAAATTAAGATTCCTAAAACTGATTCAGTGTTTTTCAAAAATTATGATCACTCATTAAAAATTCCATTTGTTATTTATGAGTGATCATAAATCTGAAAAAATACATATTGCTGGACCAAATTCCAAAGATTCTTATACACTGAATTATCAAAAACATAAACCTGTGAGTTTCTATTATATTAAATACTTTAATGATAACGAATATGAATATAAAGAACTTAGATTATATAGAGGTGTAGATTCATCAGAAGTATTTATAGGATGGTTGGTTGAAGATGTAAAAACAATATTTAAAATCGACAATATTATAATGCATTAAGGGCTTATGCCTCAGGCTGTGAGAGAATTAGACCACATACAAGTTAGTGCAACTTCATCATATTAGTACACAGCCAATTCTGAATTAGCAAATTATTTGCAAAAACGACGTCATTTAAGCCATATCTCATATTGTGAATACCTTCAACAGTCTTCTCTTTTGGGTGAAGCGTTACTTATTCGAAGTAGTGCAATGTCATGGCAACTTGTCGTGAAGGTATTCACAATATGAGATATGACTTAAATGATGCCATTTTTGCTAATTCAGAATTGGCTGTGTACTAATATGATGCAGTTGCACTAACTTGCACGTGGTATAATTCTCTCGCAGCCTGAGGCATAAGCCCTTAATGCGTTATAGTCTTAATTCATCTTATACACCATCAGACATCTCTCATATTGTGGAGTTATACTTCATAACTGTTTTGCCATCATTACATCACTTGGGTACCTACCCACCCACCGAAGGGCCAAATAGCCATGAAACGGTGCCGTCTGGGTGGTGGTATCCACTGAGAATAAATAACAACAGTCTTCTCCTTTGGGTGAAGCATTACTTATTCGAAGTAGTGCAATGAGATGACTTAAATTATGCCGTTTTTGCAAATAATTTGCTAATTCAGAATTGGCTGTGTACTAATATGATGCAGTTGCACTAACTTGTACATAATCTACAGTATAAAATTAGATATGTTCCCCTTTCAGATGAAGAACAATTGAACTATGATAATGCAACATTATGCCACATTTGTGGATGTGAAATTCCAATGAATTTGAAAACAAAGAAAGTTATTACAGAAAGTTAGAGATCGTGATAATTTAACCTGAAAATTTAGAACTGCAGCTCATAGTTGTAATGTGATGTATTAAAATCCAGATTTTATTCCAATAATAATGCATAATTTAACTGGTTACAATTCACACTTATTTATTAAGTAAATTAGGATTTAATAGTGATAGTATTAAAAGTATTAAAAATTGGAGAAAAATATATTGGTTTTGATAAGGAAATTAAACTTGAAGAAGATGAATATTTTGTAGCTAATGAACAAAATTCTAAGCAACGATTATCAAAACATTATTTGAGATTTACAGATTCATTCAGATATATGGGAACTAGTATAGATAAGCTTGCTAGTAATCTTAAAAAAGATCAGTTCAAAAACAAAGAATAAGCTAAATTTAGTGATAAGAAAAGTGTACACCCCTATGTTCTCGTTAGAAAAATATGAAATTACCCAAAAAAGAGAAATTTTATAGCATATTAAACAAAAGTGATACATCTGAAGATTACATTCATGCACAAAAGGTTTGGAAAGAATTTAAAAAACATGGGTGAATCTTGTTTATAAAATGAACCTTATATTTCCTCAGTAGAGTTAGGCAAATAACCTTTTATCAACACTCCTTTGTATTTACTGATTCTAACCTTATCACCAATATGAAACTTGCGTTTAGATTCTGATAATTCCCTTTTGTTAAAGATTATTGTACTGTTTTGTTTTTTTTTTTTTTTTCATTTTCAGTTTTACTTGTTTCTATAGATTTCATTTTAATAGAGCTATGATAAAAATTATTATAATTTGAAACTAGTTTGTCTAATACATCTATCCACTTCCTAGTATTATTAGCCGTAAAATATTACCACATTTTTGTTTTCAGAGTTCTAGTAAATCATTCTACTGTATGAGCTTTAGTTTCTATATTCTCTGTGGTTAACCACTGTACATTATTCTTTTTTAAAAAGCTGTTGCATTTGTTTATTTATAAATTCAGTTCCTCTCAGTCTGTATTTTTTCAGGAATTCATTCTGAAAATATAATCTCAGAAGCTGTTGATATCCCATCACCTGTTTTCTTAATAGGTATAGCCCATGGATACTTGGAACACATATCTCTGACTATTAATATATAGTTTTATTGTTAAACAATTTGTATTCTTGCATATCAACTAAGTCTGCTTGAAACTGATCTATATGACTAACATAAACTCTTTCTCTTAAATTTTCTTTTCATAGGTTTGTATTTTTCAGGTAGTTCCTGACTTTACGAGTTAATTCATTCCTAGCACACGCTCGTAAAACGGGAATTTATATCCCATAGACATAATGTTAAAAATAGGGGTTACTTTCTCAAAAATGAAATTAGTTAGCTTTACGTTTAAACAATGATTGATTTATCCAAAGAAATTAAAACATAGCCTGTAAAATAAAGCAATCAGTAAAGGGGAAACATGAAAAAAAAAACACAATTCCAGCTATCACTATTTTTGCAAATGCAATAACATGGAGTTTACTACCCGTTTATAATTGATTGCAGTAACAGAAAAGCCCAATAAACCGGAAAATGCAAATTGTTTTTATTGTTTTATGGTTGTGATCTCCAGAAATGTGCTTTAGAAAAATGTCACAAAGCCATTCAAAATTGGTTCTTATAATAAAACATGATAATGTATGAAAGTGTAGTGAATTTTAATGATTTGAGTTGGTAACTAATAAATTTGCACTATAAAAACTGCCTTTTAGAGAGTTATATAGAGAAAATTTCAACTTTTGAGGTCATGGAACGAATTACTAATAAACAATGTGTTATTGGGTTCACATTACATATTTTCACAATACGATGGTGTCTCTGGAACAGATTAATATCGTAAAGCGGGGGTACCTTTGTATTGTATAGCTACATGCGTGGTTTGAAATGCTGTATTTATGAATGTTTAACATTCATTTTTCGCAATTAATGTTCATATTTTCAATTTTGTTCATACTTGATACTTTGAAAAAAGGAAAAAAAAAAAAAAAAACTCGTAAAACGGGAACTGCCTCTATATTCATCTTGCTGATGTTAAAATTGTTTTAATTCTAAAATACCCTTTAAGGGATTATAATAATATACAGATTCTTTAAGCTGTTGTTTTTAAAAAAACTTTTCTTTGCTCACATACACTACAAATACCTTTAATTATATTTCTTCCAGTCTTTGTTTTTATTTGCATAACATTATTAGTTTTTGTTTTAGCTTTACACTTTAAACAGTAAATATTGATTATATTTAATATAGAAGAAATTTTATCAACTCCTAATCTAAATCGTTTTTTGGCTTTAATTATTGGCTTAATCAATAATCTACCTACACATTCTTCAAAAGATGGGTTTTCTATAGCATCTAAATCATTTAACTCTTGATCTGCTATATCAGTTTGAGCTGTATCTTTAGTTTTACTATATGCAATATCATGTTTCTTGCAGCTTTCATCAACTCTTAATTTCTTTTTCTTCTCTAGCTAATCTCTCTTTAAATTTTGTAAGCAGTCTACAGTAGTTAAAATTTTTACATGTTAGATTTCTTAAATGCATTTCTGGTGGATTAATCTTATCTTGCAACCAACTAATTATATCACTTCCTACTAATTTCTCATTAAAATCGCTAGATGTTTGATTAAATGATTACAATACATCATGAGATGATTTATTCCAATAATAACCACATAAAACTGAATCTGATTTTTGTAATTGACTTGATTTATATACTGTTTCTTCATTTGAAGTTTTTAATTATTTTTCTGTTTGTGACTTGAATGGAAATGCCTGGAGGCACATCCGGTGTGAGTCGCGACTTTGCCATTTGTATAGCCTGTGCATGTATTCTAAGGCTGGTCTAGTAGACAGACCTAGTTCATTCTTTTAATTTCTTTGCAACCGATGTAAGGAGTGTACTAATCTCAGATTACAACTTGGTGCATTATGAGAATTTGAGTCACTGAAATGAGTGCTTGCCCTAAAAACAAATTTCACTGGGAGCTCATCAGGGATTTGAGTATCTCTTGACCTCCCAAGTGATGCACCCCTGATTCAGTCCCAGAAAAGAATAGTCAAGTGCAAATTGCTCTGGTCGAAGATGATCTAGTTTTATTTAGTGACTCTGTTGTCAGGGAAACGAATAAATCTTTTTGTAATAAAGATAGGTGGTCCAGAACCAGTGTGTGTTTGTCAGGAGCAACAATAGACGATGTTACCAACAGATTGTCATAATTTAAGGGAGTTAAAGAGAGAATTATCAATCATGTGGAGAATAACAATATTAAACGGACTTGACACGATCATCTGTTGGGTAAATATAGGACTACACTGAAAAATGCTGCCAGTTAAGTGTGTGTGTGTGTGTGTGTGTGTGTGTGTGTGTGTGTGTGTGTGTGTGTGTGTGTGTGTGTGTGTGTGTGTGTGTGTGTGTGTGTGTGTGTGCGTGCAATTCTGCCCAAACACAATAGGGGGCATTATATGCTGAAAGCCTTGTGGATTGACTTGAGGGAATCTGCAAGGCTCCAGGAAGGAAATTTTTATCAGCTTGGCCCACATTTATAGGTAGAAGGAATATATTTTATAGAGATGGTTCATTTGAACGAAGGCGGTGCAAGGATTTTGCCAGTATCATTGAGGGTTCAAGAAAGCTGCTAGTTAAGGGGGGGGAGAAGGATGATTTAGATCTGCATATTTATCTGATGATATGGGTTTTTGCATGAATTCTTGTTTGCATGAATGAATGAATTCTTGAATGTTTTTCTTCATGAATTCTTGTTTGTTGTCACAACAGCTAATGTTGATAAGATGTCCTTAGGATAGAAATGCTCCAAATGAGGGAAAAGATAAAGCTTGGGATACAAACCTATATAACTTCAAGGGAGTGTCAGGGTAGTATGCTATAGTCTCAACTGTGCCTGCAGTAATATCAGGAATGTTGTCATTAAAATGGCTGAATTTGGAACAACTAATGCTGATATAACAGGGCCAACAGAAATGTGGTGCCACTTGGAAATTGATGATAACGAGTTCCACTATAGTTTGTATAATGTATTTAGGAAATATAGGGAAGACAGAAGGAGTGCAGAAGTCATGCTTCTTATCAAAAGTAGCCTGAGTACAAAAAGAGCTTTTGCTGAGTCTTAAATTACATCTGCAAAAATAGAACCTGTGTGGTATGAGTTAATAGCAAGCAAAGGAACAATGAGAGTAGGAGTAATCTACAGACCAGAAGTATGTGAAGAATATGACAAGGGTCTTTACATGCATATGAAATGAGCAGGCAAGCGTGAGTGTCTTATATGGGTGACTTTAATTTGCCTCAGATTGATTGGAACAAGTGGGAGAGAAACTCACCATGGGGGAAAAACTTTTTTAAATACACTAGATGATTATTATTTGTGCCAGCATGTTAAAGAAAATACTAGAGGTGAGAATATTCGTGACCTCATCATTACTAACGAATCAGATAACATCACTAGGCTTAAAGTACAGGAACCATTGTCAGGAAGTGATCATGCAATCATCAGTTGGAAGATGAAAAAAGATGTTACAGTATTAAAGGTAAAGGCATGGTTTCATGATTTTAACTTCAGAAGAGGGGACTTTGTCAGTTTAAGGCACTCTATGGCATTTGTGAATTGGGCAGATTGCCGCAGAATGGATGGCGAATACATTTGAATTATGGAATACTTTTAAAAAGCAAAAATCACAAAAGCCATGAATGCATACATACCTTTAAGAAAATATTGCAGGAGGTGGATGCCGAAATGGATGACTGCGGTGCTGGACGGTCAAATAGAGATAGAGAAGAAAAAGATAGATAGAAAAAGTAAAATAAACGAAGGTGGAATTCTCACTGTTCTATCGAATTCTAGAACCAAGGGTCGTAAATTCAAATTACAGGGGTTGAGGTTTAGATTAGATTGTAAGAAGTTTTTTTTTAGTCAGAGTTGTTGATTGCCAGAACAAGTTGCCCTTGCAGGCATTTGAAGCTGACAGTTTGATGAATAAATTCAAAGGTCAACTGATTAGTTACCTGTGTGAGGAGGGAAGCATATAATTTGTATTCTCTTATGTAGTTTTTTTTTTTTTGGCAGTGCAGCAATAGCCCCTGTAGCTTCCTTGCACTATATGACATTAATATTGTTACTTTGACAGTATTGTTCCACTGTACTTATGATATCTGCATCCACCGGTATTGCACTACCTTCGTGAGTGCAGGATTTGTATTTCTTGCATGATAGTTTAATAGAAGATAGAAGGAGTGCAGAAGTCATGCACTCCTCATCTATATGTACTATATGACATTAATATTGTTACTTTGACAGTATTGTTCCACTGTACTTATGATATCTGCATCCACCGGTATTGCACTACCTTCGTGAGTGCAGGATTTGTATTTCTTGCATGATAGTTTAATAGAAGATAGAAGGAGTGCAGATTTGTATTTCTTGCATGATAGTTTAATAGAAGATAGAAGGAGTGCAGAAGTCATGCACTCCTTATCTATATGCACTATATGATTTGTATTTCTTGCATGATAGTTTAATAGTAGACCCAGGCCCGGCTCCTCATACCAGGGCGCAGCTGCCCAAGTTTTGGTTGCTCTTTGGTGACTAAGAGGCCTGACAAACACAACACCCAACACATGCAAACTTGAAATACTGACTTTTATTTACTGTCCTGTTCTAAATTGAACAAAATTATTAAATCATTAAATTAAGCTGAATTAAATTATATATTATTTTTTTTCCCCTCTTGGTTTCGATTTTCATTCACCTCTTTCACATCAGGCACTGTTTAAAACGGGAGTTCTAGGTGGAGATGGGCATATGCCTAGAGGTCACCTCGACACACACACGCGCACTTATGAAATCAGAAATCTAAATGAATCAAATTTCACCACCGCTTCAGTGTTGCCTTTCGCATTGGATGAATTAAAATCTGCAGTTAATTAAATGAAAAAGGACAAATGTTCTGGACTAGATTTACTGGAATGTATTTTTCTTAAATTTTTCTATGATCTATAACCAAATCACATGCTTTTCCTCTTTAACAAATGCTTAGAGTTTAGTACCTTTCCTGTTATGTGGAAGTCAGCATGATCCAAAATCTTACAGGCTAATTGCTTTGCTTTCTCACTTAGGAAAACTATTTGAACGTTTAATGTTTCAGACTCAATTCACTGCTTGTGGAGACCAATTTAAATGTACACCCTTCAATATGGCTTTACACCAGGCCGGGGTTGTGAAGATGCACTGTATCAAATGAAAAAGCTTGTAGATGAATCTACATTTAAATATACTCTAATTTTATTTATAGACTTTGAAGGTACTTTTGATACACTATGGTGGGGGAGTGTCCTTTGTTGTCTTAGAGTTGCAAATTGCCCTCAGTTATTATACCTTCTCATAAAGGACTATTTTAGTAATCACTCTGTCTTGATACAAACTAAACACCATTCTATATCCAGCCATATTACTCGAGGCTGCCCCCAAAGATCTATTCTTGGAGCCCTAGTGTGGAACTTAGACCTAAATTATTGGATTCTCATTGATGACAACATGACAAATATAAATACAATAGCTTATGCTGATGACTTATCCATTCTTGTCCATGGAAATTCCAGAAGGGATCTAGAAACTTCAGCAAATAATATTCTCTCCCGACTATCTGACTGTGCCACTCAAAACAAGCTCACAGTTTCAGTGACAAATACAAAAATAGTAGTAGTAGTAGTAGCAGCAGTGGCATTTGATGCAAGAAAGCAAGTGTATGAGCTTATGCAGCATCGGCCAAAAAAAAAAAATTCACACCATTCCCTCCAAATGCCTGTCCAGTTCCTCCTTAAATTTATTCAATGTATCAACTTCCACAACGACAGATGAAAGTTTGTTCCAGCAATTAACCACCCGCTGGCTAAAGGCAAATTTCCGTACATCTAATCTACATCTGTCTTTTCTTAATTTGAATTTATGCCCCCTTAGGTTCGTAATCTGAACAAGTGGAAGGATCCCATCAGAATTCAGCATGCTCAACCCATTAAGGCCTTATACACCTCAATCAGATCACCGGGCAGGTGCCTAGTCTCCAATTTGCAGAACTTAAGCCTCTCTTGGTAAGAGGATCCCTTCATTCTCCTCACCAATCTTGTTGCCCTTCTCTGTACACGCTCGAGTAAATCTACATCCTTCCTAAAATGAGGCCTTCAGACCTGTACACAGTACTCAAGGCGTGGCCTGACCATTGCCTTATACAGAGGGATAATCACCTCCTTTTCCCTGCTAGCAAAATTCCTATATATCATTGACAAAACCCCATGACCTTCCCTGGCAGCCTGTCTGCATTGCTCAGAAAACTTCATATCTGACTGCACAATTACTCCCAGGTCTTTTTCATTTTCTACCACCTTAAGTGTAGTACCACACAGTTGGTACGTTTCTCTGGGGTTACTTCTATCCATATGCAGTACTTTGCATTTGTCAAGGTTCAACTTCAGTTGCCACTTCTTAGCCCATCTGCCCAAATTATCTAGATCCTGTTGCAGTAACACACTGTCATTACTGTCATTAACAACCCTGCCAACCTTTGTATCATCTGCAAACTTTGACATTAAGCCTGATATACCTTCATCAATATCATTGATAAATATACAAAACAACAGTGGACCTAACACCGAACCCTGTGGGACTCCACTAATAACATTAGTCCACGAAGAGCAGCACCCATTGATTACCACCCTCTGTCTTCTCCCACTTAACCATCCTTTTATCCATTGTAGCAACTTACCCTTAATACCATTCTGCTCCAATTTGTACAGTAGTCTTCCATGCGCAACAGTGTCAAAAGCTTTCCTGAAATCCAAGTATATGATATCAAAATTATTTTTTGCATCCAGTTCCTTTGTGACCACATCATAATAACCAATCAAATTTGTCAGACAAGACTTTCCCTTAACAAACCCATGCTGTGTCTGAATTATTGCTACAGTCTTGTGTAGATGATCCTGCAACGCATCTTTAACCAGTGACTCCATTATTTTACCCGGAACAGAAGTTAAACTAACTGGTCTGAAATTACTCGTGTCACCCTTCGATCCCCCTTTGTGAATTGGGGATACATTTGCACATCTCCAATCCGTGGGAATCTCTCCTGAGTCCAAGGATGCTCTCATAATTATGGCTAAGGGTTTGCTTAGTTGCTTTGCCGCCTCCTTTAATATAACTGGATAGATCCCATCCACCCCAGGTGCTTTTCTTAAATCTTTCGCTTCCGCTAGTGTCCACACACGAATACCTTGGTATTCTTCTAGATGACTGCTTAGCCTTCTCCTCACACTTACAGCATCTCTCTAAAAAGATTAAGAACTGCATAGCAATGCTCTTCAGAATTTCTAGGAAAGAATGTTGACTAAAAAATAATACTCCACGTATCTTGTATCATAATGCCTTTTCTCTTGGTACTGCTTTGAACATGCCATACAGTTTCCATACTGGAGCTACAAGTTATCGCAGGCACTTTACCCACTGACCTTCATGTTATTTACAAAGGTCTCTGCTATTATATTAAGAAATGGATATGTATTACCTTCCTAAATATTACTGTCAATCTAACTGCTGCCCCAAAGAAAGAAGAAAAATGCTGGAATCTTCCCACCTTAATAATCCAGGTGGGAAGGACCACCTGGATTGCCAATCCAGGTGGTCCTTGTCTGCTAAAGATATAATTACTAAGTCGTTTATACCTGACATTTCATTTACCTATTCCAACATTGTACAGAAATGGTTCTTCCCCAGTGTCAGCACATCATACTTAATAACAGGCCATGGATCATTGAATGCAAAGCTCTTACAGTTTAATCTCACCTCTACAGATTCTTGCTTATGTGGTGGCATCGAGGACTGGCAGCATGTGATTTATTCTTGCCCAATTTACCAATACTTTTGGCAAAAAATCTCAACTACTTCTCATTATTTTACTCCTGGAAATGAACATGATTTAATTACAAATAAGGAAACTTTAATTGCAAATAAGGGGCTTAGAGGGGAACAGGTATCATGTGTGTTATCAGACACTCAGCCTAAAACACTGATGGAACCAATATCTCTCTATTACAGAAGATTTAGGAGAAGTCTGATTGGCCTGCCTCCCTAAAATCCACTCATGCACACCTTCCCGATGGTAAGCCCTGTTACGTCACTTAGGTGGCAACGAACTTATATGATGAAGAGGTTGAAGAAATGTACACCGAAATTGAGAGTCTTCTAGATGAGCAGAAAACACGCTACACTATTATTATGGGGGACTTCAATGCCAAGATTGGAAAAAGACAAAACAGCGCAGAAAGGGGAACTATAGGAAGTGGTTCTCTTCAAGATGCCTGGTCAGCGTGAAGAGGAAAAGACCAAACCCTCCAGCATATGACAGCATGACAAAACAAATAGCCCTCAGTCCCCAGCAGCTTTCACCCCCCCCCCCTTACGGCAGCGAGAGAATCTGAGTGGAAGCAGAGGGTGCTAAGAATCTCTGGGTACAACCAGCCTGCCATGCACAGAAACTGAACTTGGCCTGTTATAATGTAAGATCACTCATCGGTGAAGACAGGATATTAGAGCTGGAAAAGGAATTAGAAAATGTGAATTGGAATATCATCGGTTTGGATGAAACAAGAAGAAGAAATGAATCACTTATAAGTTTATCAGGTGGAAATCTGCTGTACACCAATGGAAACAGTGAAAGGAGTGAAGGTGCAGTTGGGTTTCTGGTCCATAAAGATTTAAAAAACAACATTTTGAAATTCAAAAGTACATCACCAAGGGTGTCAAGACTAATACTCAAGATTCCTAAGAGGTACAAGCTAAAGGTTATAATGATATATGCACCAACATCGAGCCATGATGATGAAGAGGTTGAAGAAATGTACACCGAAATTGAGAGTCTTCTAGATGAGCAGAAAACACACTACACTGTTACTATAGGAAATTTTGGAATTGGTGAAAGAAATGAAAGAGGCAAAAAACTTGTGGAATTTGCAGAATCTCAAGGATTGTCAGTAATGAACACTTTTTTCAAGAAAAGGGTGAACAGAAAGTGGACATGGAAGAGTCCAAATGGATTAAAAACTAATGAAATCGACTTCATCCTCACTAACAGAATATATATATTGTGAATGATGTTACCGTCCTGAATAATGTAAATGTTGGAAGTGATCACAGAATGGTAAGTTGTACACTTGATATAGATGTAGGAAAGGAAAGGAAAAAACTGACTAAAGTAAATAATACAAAGGTCTTTGAGATAACAGAAGAGGAGAAAGAGCAGTATGTACTGCAACTTAAGAACAAGTTTGAGCTTCTGCAGAGTGCTCAGGACCAAGATATCGACGAGGAATATTACAATTTCTGAAAGTGATAAAGCCCAAGAAACCTTTAGGGAAAAAGAAATCCAAAGAAGAAAAAATTAGTCAAGAAACACTTGTCATGATGAACCAAAGGCGAAAAATGAAGAGCAAGGTAAACGCTGACAAGGAAAAAATTGAGTACACTGAGTTATGCAAACCCATTAGAAAGAGACTCAGAGAGGACATAAGAAGATTTAACACAAGAAAAGTAGAACAAGCATTAAGGGAAAACAAAGGATTTAAATAGCAGCCACGTACAGTAATACAGAAAGACAAATGATACTGAAACTGAAGAATAGTGATGGTGTACTTATAAACAGCAGAGAAGGCATAATTCAAAAAGCAGAAGACTACTATAGAGAATTATACAAGGAGAGAGGGAATGATGCCAGCAGCGAGAAAGATGGATTGGAAATTAGCAACACACATGACATACCTGATATTTTTTCCTGATGAGGTAGAACATGCATTGAAGAAAATGAAGAATCAGAAAGCCCCAGGGGAAGATGAAGTTACTGTAGAGTTGTTAAAATTGGGAGGAAGAGACATAACACAAAAACTGGCAAGGTTCTTCACAAAGTGCATTAGAAAAGGTGTGACACCTAAGCAGTGGAATAATGCAATCATAGTTTTGCTGCATAAGAAAGGAGATAATTCAGAAATTGGAAATTATAGACCAATTAGCTTGTTATCCCACATCTACAAATTGTTCACAAGGGTCATTACTAACAGATTAGAAAGAATACTTGATGAGAATCAACCGAAAGAGCAAGGTGGCTTTAGGACAGGATTCTCAACTATGGATCACCTTCACGTAATATCACAGCTAATGGAGAAAGCAAATGGATATAAAACACCATTATGCCTGGCATTTGTGGATTATGAAAAGGCATTTGACTCCATACAGCATAAGGCAATCTTTCGGGCACTGGAAAGACAAGGCATAGATACCCCACATATTATGATTTTGAAGAAAATATATGAGAGTGCTACCTCCTTTATTAGACTAGACAAAGACTGTAGCGAATTTAAAATTGAGAAAGGAGTTCGACAAGGAGACAATATCTCCAAAGTTGTTTACTGCTGCCCTTGAGGAAGCTTTCAGAAGATTAGACTGGTCGCAGAAAGGAGTCAATGTGAATGGAGAGTAATTAAACCATTTACGATTTGCAGATGACATTGTGGTTATAAGCCACGATTCCGAAGAATTAGAGGAAAATCTTAATCAGTTATGCACAGTTAGTAAGGATTTTGTACTAAAGATGAATATGGCTAAAACAAAAGTAATGATGAACAAGTATGCCACAGAAAAGGAAATAATGATTGAAGGAGCAGTAATTGAAAAGGTGCAGTCATATACTTATCTGGGACAAGTTATTAGCTGTAATAATGATAAATGACTGGAAGTCAAGAAAAGAATAAATTTTGGATGGATAGCATTCAGGAAATATAGTCACATACTGAAGAGCAATATCCCAGTTTGTCTGAAACGTAAAATAATGAATCAACGTATACTCCCCACCATGACTTATGGAAGCGAAACTTGGGAAATCACCAAAAGAATGGAAGAGAAGCTGAGAACGAATTATATTGGGAATCAGACTGCTAGATAAGAAGCGAAACGCATGGATTAGGCAGCAAACTAAAGTAAAGGACATTCTTATCAAAACTAAAGAACTAAAATGGTCTTGGGCAGGACACATAGCTCGAAGACATGATGACAGATGGACTAAGAAAATAACAGAATGGTACCCAAGAGGAGCTAAAAGAAAACCTGGAAGACAAAGACGGAGATGGATAGATGAAATTCATGAGTTTGTGGGTAGTAAATGGATGGCCAGTACTAAAAACAGAAGTAATTGGAAAGTTTCTGGAGAGGCCTTCATCCTGCAGTGGATTGAAAATGGATGATGATGATGCTGAAGGAAACTTTTGAAATCTTCCAAGAGGTTTCAAAAGAAATCTTTAACAGCTGTGCCGGCTAACCAGCTTAGCTACTATCAGGACATAGTAGTAGTGGCATGTGATGCAAGAAAGCAAGTGTATGAGCTTATGCAGCATGAGCCAAAAAAAAAAAAAAAAAAAAAAAAAAAAAATCTTACCATTCCCTCCAAATCCTGTCCAGTTTCGCCTTATTACTCAGTTGTGATTCTGAAATCAATCCTACTGAGTCTTCTGTTTTGCCATGTGTTGCCCTAGCCAAGTCTACCTGAAATTTTATTATAGAATGGCTACCAGACTTTACCTTCTGATTTGTTCAGCCTGACTACTGCTGAATGCAATCTCCCCTGACAGCTACATGGCAACTGCTCAATGCATTACTCCCAGTGGGTTTTTTTTTATTATTATTTTTTTCTTTGTTTTATTAGTATTTATTATTTTTAGTTAATTATTTACCATATTTACAATTTGATTTTTTTTTTTTTTAATATTTGGTTTCTTACATTGCTTTATTATTTTTTATTTTTTTACTTTTATTATTGTTTTTTTTTTTATTTATTTTTTTTTTTGCTGGTACCTCCGGTTTGGGCTCCCAGTGGTATGGGATCTGCTGGCATACACTGGAACTGATTTTATCCCCGGTGAATGCGGGATTCTTACCTTGCCACTTTTGTTTGACAGTATGCGTATTGTTGTGGCCCACCACCTCGTGGCATGGACAGGTACTAGGGAGCAGCCATCCTGGTGATCGCTGCTCTCTAGTAGCTAATTGGCCAGATTTAGGAGACCGGCAGAATTACTTAACAAGTACAGGTCACTGCTGAACAAAAGCCGAGAATTAGGGTTGAATTTGAAAGTGTCTGCAATTCTGCCCAGACACGATAGGAGGGAGTATATGATGAGAGCCTTGTCGATCAATTCGGCCCTGGAAAGATTGTGCAAGGCTCAAGGGGTAGAATTTTTTTCAGCCTGGACTGTACTTGTTAACAGGAGAGATTGCTTCTACAGGGATGGGATACACTTAAATAGAAAGGGTGCAAGAATATTTGCTGATGCTATCGAGGCAGTGTTAGGTGGGTCGGAAAACTGCTAGCTTGGGGGGAGACAAAGACCAATAGATTGACAGTAGCCACTGGCAGAGGTGAAAGAGATTCTTGCACTGCTTCTATTAGAATGAGCTGAAGCCTGAAAAACAAGATGCATGGTATTTCAGAGACTGCTGGGAGCCATTGCGGTACAAGTAAACACATGGGTTGTGTTAGGGTAGCTAAGAATAGAAACAGGTGCAGGTATACTTGCGTGTACACCAATGCTAGGAGTTTAGTAAATAAATTTGATGAATTTGAGGTATTGCTCAAAACATCAAAGGCAGATATTGTTGGGATATCAGAGACGTGGTGTCACACAGATATAAGGGATGCAGAACTGCAATTTGGGGAGTACAATGTCTACAGAAAGGATAGACAGGATAGGAAGGGGGGAGGGGTTATGCTATTAGTTAAGAAACACATAAAAACCAAGGAAGTGAAGCCAGTCGACATCGCTGGACAGTGCAGTGTGGAGTCAGTTTGGTGTGACATAAGCATTGGGAGATCAAAATTGAGAGTAGGAGTGTGCTATAGGCCTAATGACTCTGATGAGTATAATAAGGAACTGTACAGGGAAATAGAGTGGGCCAGTAAATCAGAGAGTCTTATAATGGGAGATTTTAATTTCCCAGATATTGACTGGAATTTGGGGGCTGGTCACTCACACACTAGCAGGGCTTTTGTGGATTTATTGGATGATTGTTTTCTACATCAGCATGTTCGGGAGGCAACTAGAGGGAGTAGTACTCTTGATTTGATTATCAGCAGTGATTCTTCATGCATTTAAAATCTGCAGATAAATGAACCACTAGGTGGCAGTGATCACAGTGTGCTGAAGTGGGATTTACTCAAAGAGGTAACTACCATTAGGGGTAAAGAGAAGGGTTATTGCTTCCGTAAAAGCGACTACGATGGACTGAGACAGTATTTAAATTCTATACATTGGGACCAACTGATGATGTTACCAACAGCAAATTCAAAATGGGAAGCATTCAAAGAACTTATCTTGGAAGCTACTAGGCTTTACATACCAACTAAGAAATATTGTTCAAGGTTTAGGCCAAAATGGATGTCAGATGAACTAATGAGGCATATGGCAGAGAAGAAAAATGCATGGGATACTTACAAATTAACACGACACAGAAGCCTATGATAGATACAAGTTGATATTCCAACCAAGTTACAAAGGAGGTTAGGCAGGCGAAGGCAGATTACGAGAAATCCTTGGCAAGGGATGCAAAGAAAAACAGCAAAGAGTTCTTTACTTATGTAAACTCTAGAAGGAAGGGGATGAATCAGATTGGTCCACTTGATATTGATGGGTCAACTGTTGATGATCCTGCTCAGATAGCTAACAAACTAAATGAATATTTTGCATCGACATTCACACATGAGGAGTTATTCAGTGAGGGGAATGCCAGAGGTGTATTCAACTCTAGCAGTAAGCTACAGAATCTTTTAATAACTGGGAGTAAAGTGGAGGAGAAACTGTTGAAGATAAACACAAGAAAGGCACCCGGGGTATATGGGATCTATCCAGTTATATTAAAGGAGGCAGCAATGGAAGTAAGCAAACCCTTAGCCATAATTATGAGAGCTTCCTTGGACTCAGGGGAGGTACCCATAGACTGGAAATGTGCAAATGTGACCCCAATTCACAAAGGAGGATCAAAGGCTGACACAAGTAATTATAGACCTGTGAGCTTAACTTCGGTTCCAGGAAAATTAATGGAGGCACTGGTTAAAGAAGCACTGCAGGATCATTTAGACAAGACTTCAGTTATAGCTCAGACACAGCATGGTTTTGTTAAGGGGAAGTCTTGCCTGACCAACTTGATTGGATACTATGATGCAGTCACGAAAGAACTGGATGCAGGGAATAACTTTGATATTATATACTTGGATCTTAGAAAGGCTTTTGATACTGTTGCACATGGAAGACTGCTACAGAAATTGGAGCAGTGTGACATTGGAGGCAAATTGCTGCTATGGATAAAGGGGTGGTTGAGGGGAAGAAGACAGAGAGTGGTAATCAATGGACACTGCTCATCGTGGACTAATGTTATTAGTGGAGTCCCTCAGGGCTCAGTGTTGGGTCCATTATTGTTTTCTGTATTTATAAATGATATTGATGATGGTATATCAAGCTTAATGTCCAAGTTTGCAGATGATACAAAGGTTGGCAGGGTTGTCAAGGACACTACTGACACTATGCTGCTGCAACAGGATCTGGAAAGGTTGAGCAGATGGGCTGAGAGGTGGCAAATGAAGTTTAACATTGACAAATGTAAAGTACTACACATGGGAAACAGCAACCCCAGAGCAACGTATCAACTCTTTGGTACTACACTGACAGTGGTAGAGAATGAAAGGGACTTGGGGGTGGTTGTGCAGGCAGATATGAAGTTCTCTGACAGTGCAGACGGGCTGCAAGAGTAGCTCATGGAGTATTGTCAATGATATACAGGAATTTTTCCAGCAGGTATAAGGAGGTGATTATTCCATTGTATAAGGCAATGGTCAGGCCACACCTAGAGTACTGTATACAGGTCTGGTGGCCTCATTTCAAGAAGGATGTAGAGCTGCTGGAACGAGTACAGAGAAGGGCAACAAGATTAGTGAATGGAACAAAGGGGTGCTCTTACGAAGAAAGGCTTAAGTTTTGCAAATTACAGTGTCTGGAGACTAGGCACCAGCGAGGTGATCTGATAGAGGTGTATAAAGCCTTGAATGGTTTAAGCATGCTAAATGCTGATGGGATTCTTCCTCTAGCTCAGAAAAATCACCTGAGAGGGCATAAATTCAAATTGAGGAAAGACAGATGTAGGATAGACGTGCGGAAATTTGCCTTTAGCCAGCGGGTGGTTGGTTGGTGGAACAGACTTCCATCCCTTGTGGTGGAGGTTGATAGCCTAAATAAGTTTAAGGCTCAGCTGGACAGGTATTTTGAACGAACAGAGGGGTGAAGTGGAAGTGGGTTTTTTTTTTTTTTTTTTGGCTGATGCTGCATAAGCTTGCTTTCTTGCATCAAATGCCTCTGCTAATGCTAATGAATGCGGGATTCTTACCTTGCCACTTTTGTTTGACAGTATGCGTATTGTTGTGGCCCACCACCTCGTGGCATGGACAGGTACTAGGGAGCAACCATCCTGGTGATCGCTGCTCTCTGGTAGCTAATTGGCCAGATAAAACAGAACAATACACACACACTTCACAGACATAACACCATATATGTATCTGGCAATTTTACAGAGCTCTGTATTCATCACAGTGTACCATGGCAGAGTTAAACTAACATTTAGGTGCTGCTGTACATGATACACAACATGTACTTATAACAGCAGTCCCTATTTTGGCCATTAAACTGACCAGCCGTGCTGTTCTGATTTATTCATTTTTATCAGTATTTAAAATGCAGTTATCCATTGAAATTTGGTATCAGACTTGAAGATATTTGTGAGATGTGCTTGTTGGGGAGATTGTTTTTAGTTTTTCTTGGGTACACAGAGAGTACTGTAGCATTAATTATCCATCACTATTGTTAGTGGTTATATCCCCACGCCGCCATTAGCATAGCTTTGAAGAGAGCAATACTTGAGCACTTATCTGTTGCCACGCCCATTACTCGCTACCTAGACCTGGAAGGGGAGTTCCCCCTAGTGTAACCTTGGCACTCCAAATGCTCCACCTGTGACCTTGAAACAAAGTGTAGCCTTGGGTGCTGTAAATGCTCCATATGTTTATTTACACCTGTGACAGAACAACCTTAGCTGCATCCTCTGAAAATTACCCCTTTCTTGAATCAGACTCAGTGCTGTCATCTGTGCTACTGGACATCTAAACGAGGAAAACATCCTCTAGTGTATTCTGTTTTGAAGATCATTTATACATATAATAGCTTGAAACTGGTTGAGATTAACAGTTATTCTTCGATAGAAGTGCCCAAGATACATCATTTGACTTCATCTGATGAGCCTGTCTCGCTCAGCGGATATTGCTACAAAATTTGTTGTTGTCCCATGTTGCTATAAAATTTGAATGCATACAACCTGGATAGAGGATCGGAGTTTGCCGAACATTTTTGGCTAAGTGTTATTAACCCAGATATCACTGGCAGTGTTTTGTTGATTGATTAAACCACATTTAAACTAAATGGAACTGTTAATAGCTGTGAAATGTGCTTATTACTCTCATAACAACTCTATTTATTCTTTAACAAGATTTAAATGAACCTTTCCTTGGAATTTGGGTAGAGGTGTTCTCAGACCTTTTTTCTTTGAGTGAACCATGGTAGGAGAAAGCCACCCAAGACTGCTTAAAGATAAAAACTATTCCATTAATGCAGTCCAAAAAGTGTCACCAGATCCTTAGTCAAAAAGTTCCCATTTCCAGATCATATAGTAGTAGTAATAAAGGCCTGTGATGCAAGAAACCAAGTGTATGAGCTTATGTAGCATCAGCCAAAAAAAAAAAAAAATTCACACAACCGTTCCCACTAAAAGTTTGTCCAGTTCCTCCTTGAATTTATTTAAGCTATCAACTTCCACAATTACAGATGGAAGTTTCTTCCAGCAATTAACCACTCACTGGCTAAAGGCAAATTTCCGCACATCTATTCTACAACTGTCTTTCCTCAATTTGAATTTATGCCCCCTCAGGTTCGTGATCTGAGCAAGCGGAAGAATCCCATCAGGATTCAATGTGTTCAACCCATTTGAGGCCTTATACACTCAATAAGATCACCTCGCAGGTGCCTAGTCTCCAGCTGCTTCAATTTGCAGAACTTAAGCCTTTCTTGGTAAGAGGACCCCTTCATTTCCCTCACCAGTCTTATTTCCCTTCATTTCCCTCATCAGTCTTGTTTCCCTTCTCTGTACATGTGAAGCAACTCTACATCCTTCCTAAAATGAGGCCACCACACCTGTACGCGGTACTCAAGGCATGGCCTGACCAATGCCTTATACAAAGGTATAATTATCTCCTTTTTTCCCTGCTAGCAAAATTTCCTGTATATCATTGATAATACCCCATGACTTGCTTTGTCAGCCTGTCTGCATTGCTCAGAAAATTTCATATGGCAGGGTTCCATTGAATGGCCAGGCATTACCCAGATTTAACACCCTGTGATTGCACTTTTTATGGAGATTCTTAAAGGATAAAATATTTAGTAATAAGCATAGGTCTCTGCTGTTGCTTCAGCAATCAATAGTTAAGAGAACTTGCAAACATTTCTGAGGAATTGTGCCTTGCTGCCTGTTGCTCTGTGACCAAAAGACTACAATTTTGTAAAGACCAAAATGGCAGCCATATTAAACTGAAGTAATTTTTTTTTTAAGTTTATGTATTCCCTTTAAATTGCTAGCATTAATTAAAATATATATTTAAGATAGTGTGGTTATTTACAGACATATTTAAAACATGTTTCCTTACTCATTGACCACCCTGTATATACATGTATACTATTAAAAAAGTAAGAGATTACTTCGATCTTTTTCGTAGAAGTTATTGAGCCCTGTAACTCTGAATTTTTTACTAATTCGTACATGTATACCAAATGTTTATATAAATTATTTTATTTTTGTGTCTATTTTTAGGTCTGTACTTAACCAATATCCTCCACACAGAGGAGGGAAATCCAGATTTTTTACCTAATTCAGTAGGCCTGATTAATTTTAGTAAACGACGAAAAGTTGCTGAAATAACAGGAGAAATACAGCAGTATCAAAATCAGCCTTACTGTCTTACAGTACAAACAGATATCAGGGTAAGTAAGTGAAGTTTTACTTTTCTTCCAGCCATCACCACTAACAGGAACTGTCCTTGGCCATGAGAATGAGCATAAAGGGCACCTAATACTTGGCCCGGGTGCCAAGCGAATTGTGACCAATCTGGGCGATCTTTCAGTAAGGTATCTTCATAAAGCGATTAGTAGTTCTTTTTAAGTTCCAGCGTTTTCAAAAAATTGTTTATTTCATAGAAGCTCTTCTACCAAAAAGTTTTTGTAGAGAGTAGGGAAGGAAATCCACCTTTCTTTTATATTTTTCTTTCCTAAATACTAATCCTTACTCACCTCTGCTTGGTCACACCAAGCACTGCTCCTGCCTCCTCATGGTGGGGCTGGAAACCTTGGCAGAAAGGTTGAACTGCCAAGAGCTAAAAGGAGCAAATATGGAGCAAAATGTGTTTTCACCTTTAGAGTCAACAAGCTCTCAACCACAAACTCAATCTGATTATGACATATCACAACCCAAGAGGTTGAAAACAAATTCTCCAACAACAGAGTGTCCTGCATTTTTTATTTTACATTCACTTTCAGAACAACCTCTCGGTAAATCATCTCCTTTCCTATTTCCAGAAACTCCTGGAAAGTATTGCAGGGTCTAAGACTGTGAAGAGGCCACAATCTGGAGACCTACTATTAGAAACGGCAAACCATAGACATTCTGAGAAACTCTTACTAATTTCAAATTTTGCTGGGATACCTGTTAAAGTATCTCCCCATGCTACCCTAAATACATCTAAGGGTGTTATATCCAGCTGAGTTCTGTTGAATGTGACGGAGGCAGAAATAACTCAAGAGCTTCAAGATTAAAATGTAATTGTAGAAAAAAGAATAATGATTAAAAAAGACTATAACCTTACACCTACCAAGAATATTATCCTTACGTTTAATTCCCCAAACCTACCGTCATCAGTAAAAGCTGGTCATCTACTTTGCCGTGTTCGTCCCTATGTAACAATCCCTTGAAATGTTACAATTGCCAAAATTATGGCCACTCTCAGTTGACATGCAGAGAAAATCCAGTATGTCCCAACTGTGGATCTTCTGATCGTAATCAATCTGAATGTTTGGTGACAGAGAAAACATGTCCCAACTGCAAGGGCAACCATCGTGCCTATTCCAAAACATGTGAAAGATGTAAAATTGAGAAAAAAAATTGTTAAATATAAGGTTGAGAACAAGGTAAGCTATCAAGAAGCCGGAAAAATATTTGCTCCTACTATGCCCAAATGTACCTATGCCAGTATTACACAAAAACAATAAACAATGTCCACCCAAACGATGTTACCGTCCCCCCAAACATATCAGTTTTCGATTGGGTTCGAGCTGTCCTCTCTGAGCAACAATCCAATATCCCCCAAGCACTCAGAACAGGCATGTAACACTCCTCTTACAATATCAGTCACATCTCCTTCCCTACCAGTGATTGCCACTGCATCATATAGTGGCGCCTCCATAGCCAGGTGGGCAGGAGCAGCATTGCATAGCACATGCTTCTTGATCAGACCAGAGTTCAAGCCTGTGACCACGAAATACGGAGGATGCGGAAAGGTCAGGGAATGATCACCGCATATCCCAGGAGTAATATGGCCTTAGTTGCTAATGCTCCTAAAAACCAAATAACAAACAATAAGCATCACATAGTAAAAGTTCCAATTCAAAAACAAATATCCAAAACGCCTCCATGGATACTAATTACTCATTCATCCAGGAAGATCCGATTTTAAAAATATATGTGGAGGAAGAAATGGCCACTAGTCGGCCTATATTTCCAAAAAAAGACAAATCGAAGTCTGATTGACATAAAACTGCCATACTGACAATGTAGTCAGATACAGCTCCTTGTACTCATCTCCTTTTATTCATCGGTACTCTCCAGTGAGTTTCTGCTTGCAACAAACCTATTTAACTTCCCAAATTTCCATCTCCATAAAGAACTACTCTATATATCGAAAAGATCGCAATACATGAAATACTGCCCATGGTGGTGTGGCCATCTTGATGAACTCGCAGATCTCAGCAAAGCAGATTGTTCTTCAAACAGAAATTGAAGCTGTTGCTGTATGTTTCATTACTCAGATTGCAATAACGCTAGTTTCAATCTATCTTCCACCAAATCATACCTTCCCTTACCAAGATCTTGAAAACCTACTGCAGTTACTTTCCCCTGTCTGTCTATTGGGGGATTTCAATGGTCACCACCCTTTATGGGGATCTTCTAAGTTAGATACACATGGCCGACTGATTGAAACCCTTCTGGATAGGGAAAATCTTACCATTCTTAATACAGGTGAACCTACGCACCATACAATTACCAACCGGACAAACTTCTGCAATTGACCTCTCAATATGCTCCCCGGTACTGTTTTCAGTCATGGAATGGTCTGTTATGAATGATCCCATGGGCAGCAATCATTTCCCTATTAGTATTAGTAACAGCCACATGGTTCAAGAAAGCCTATGGCTGCACCAGCCAAAAAAAAAAAAACACACAATGATAAAAAAAATAATAAAAAAATAACTAAATAATAATAATAATTAATGGGAAAAAAAATTAAAAAAAGGAAATTAAACCTATCACCTATGCGCTTCCCTTACCCGAAAGTACTATCCAGATGGCCTTTGAATTTCCCCAAACTGTCGGCCTCTACCACCCATGAAGGCAACTTATTCCAGTAATTTATAACTCGCTGGCTAAAATATAACTTCCTGCAGTGCAATCTAAACATTTCCCCCCCGTAACTTGAATTTATGTCTCCTAGTTCTAGCATCATTTATAATCTTGAAAATTTCGTCCTCATTCATTTTACTGATGCCTCTGAGAGCCTTAAACACCTCAATCAAATCTCCTCTAAGGTGTCTAGTTTCCAAACTCTGCAACCCACATATTCGAAGTCTTTCTTCATAAGGACGCCCTTTTGCCGATCTCACCATGTGAGTTACCCATCTTTGCACCCTTTCAAGAAGCTCGGTCTTTCTTTAGGTGCGGTCTCCATACTTGAACACAGTATTCCAAGTGTGGTCTAACATAAGCCTTATATAATGGGATTATCACACCCCTATCTCTACTTGCAAAAGTTCGATAGATCATCGATAGGACACCATGGGCCTTCCTTGCAACCTGTTTACAATGCTCAGAGAATTTCATAGTCTGACCATATCGTAACACTAAAGTCCCTTTACTCCAGTACTGGGTTTAGTTGAACTCCACCAAGTGAATAAGTTATTTTGGGATTACTGTTTCCCAGGTGTAATACCTTACACTTTGTTGGATTAAGGATAGCTGCCATTTTTCTGACCATTCCTAAAGTCTATCTAGGTTTCTCTGAAGAAGCTCAGCTTGACAGTGATCATTAACTACTCTACCAATCTTAACATCATCTGCAAATTTAAACATCACGCCCTCTATCCAGGTGGTAGATGACTTTCATCAACCGGTGAAATACCACCACTTTGCTTATTGGAAGCTTGAAGTGGTGAAACCCATGTTTAGTCTCTAGAGCAAAGTTTCCGGCATCCCTCTCCCCCCCATACTTCTCCTGCAACCCATGCACGGTACTAAGTACTATAGGTTTTGATACCTTTCGTGTTTGGGGTTTTCATAAAAAAAAAAAAAAATCCCTTCATCAATGTCGTTTATGAAAATTAAAAACAACAGTGGTCCTAATACTGATCCTTGGGGAACCCCACTTCTTACATCAACCCAATCTGAGGAATAGCCATTTATCACAACCCTCTGCCTCCTGCCCTGAAGCCATCCTTCTATCCATCTAAGGATTTTCCCAGTGATTCCAACCTGTTCCAGCTTATAAAGCAACCGCTCATGTGGGACTGAGTCAAAAGCTTTGCTGAAATCTAAATAAACAATGTCGAAATTATTCCCTAAATCCTTTCGAAATAGCGAACCAGATTTGTTAAACATGATTTTCCCTTTACAAAACCATGCTGATTATCCTTGAGAATTTCAATTCGATCCAAATGATCCTGAATTCCCCGCTTGATCATTGCCTTCATGATTTTTCCTACTACTGAAGTCAGACTGACAGGTCGATAATTTCCAACTTCACTTCTAGAGCCACCCTTATGTATGGGAGATACATTTGCACTTTTCCAATCCAAGGGAATCTCCCCAGAGTCTAGTGATGCTCGCATAATTAGCCTCAGTGGTTCAATGCACTCGCTTGCCGCCTCCCCTAAGATTATAGGTTATATTCCATCAACTCCAGGAGCCTTACTGGTCTGTAGGCTCGAAAGTTTTTTCATTAAATAATCTTCCGAAATTTCAATATCATTAATTACATATTTTTTAACTTCACTCCCACAATTTCCCATTGCCACAAAAGGCTTTTCATTTGTAAATATCGATGCAAAATAACTGTTGAGTTCATCTGCAACGGCAGCTGGTGTATTTATTACTATCCCCTTTCCCTTACGTAAAGGTCCGATCTGGTTTGTCCTGCTCTTCTTGGCATTTATATATGTGAAGAATTCTTTATCCCCCCCTCTTTGCTCTGTTTGCTAGTGATTTCTCATAAACTGCCTTTGCCTGTCGAACCTTTTCTGTAGCTCTATTACACATCACCTTGTAGCTGTTATAGGCTTCAGTACTTTTTATTGCTCTGTAACCTTTCCACGCCACCTTTTCTGCTCAAGTAATGTGGCAACTTCACTATTCATCCAACTTGGAACCCTTCTTGTGGAGTATTTTTTTAATAGTATATATGCATTCAAGGCATCTGTGATTAATGTTTTAAAAGTGTACCAAAGTTCAATTGTATTCATTCTCTGCGCGATATCTACCCAATTAATAGAGGCCATGTAGTACCTTAAGGCATCGTAATTTCCTTTTCTGAAATAAAACCCATTCCTTTGCCTTTTACTTCTGCTACCTGTCTCGTCATCATTTACCATAGAACTCCGTGATCACTTCCTGCTACTGGTTCCTCTACTGTCAGCCCTGTTATGTGATCTGATTCATGTGTGATGTTGAGGTCTAGGATATTCTTTTCTCTTGTACTTTCCCTAACATGTTGATACAAATAACAGTCGTCTAGTTGAATTAAAAATTTTGTTCCCCATGTCGAGTTTCCTTCCCATTTACTCCAATCAATTAGAGGCAAATTGAAATCACCCATAATAAGGCATTGACGCTTACTTGCCCATTCCATTTGCATATAGAGACTTTTGTCATAATTGTCACAATCACCTGGTCTGTAGATTACTCCTACTCGCATTATACCTTTGTTTCCAACTATCTCACACCATACAGACTCTATACTAGCATGTGAAATGTCTGAATCCGGGAAAGCTGTTGTCGCACCCAGCCTGCTTCTGATAAGAAGCATTATCCCACAACCCCTTCTATCTACTCTATCCTTCCTAAACACATTATACAAGCCGTACTGGAACTCATCATCCCCAATTTCCGGGTGGCACCACGTCTCTGTAAGCCCTATTATATCCGCGTTACTTGTTTTAACCAGCAGTTCGAATTCGCTCATTTTATTGACGACACTTCTAACGTTACTGTATAAACAATTAACATTTACTGTTCTTGTATATTTAACAACCCTAACACAACCCTTGAAGTTTTTTAGGCTCTCTTCCCTGATATTAGCTTAGTACCATGCTTGGGATGGAGGTTGAGAAGACAAAAGAAGATATTTGTTGACATTGGACTTGAACTTCTGTAGATTGTAATTTTCAGAAAATATGTATGAAGAAACGTTTTTGCCCCCAGAACATCTAGATAATACATTCAGTTGGGGTAACAGATAAGAACTCTTAAGGTATGTGCAAGAGTTACTTTGACCAATATTATCAGATAAACGCGTGTCAGTATTACCCACATATCCCCTAACTAGCAGTTTCCCTGAACCTTTAAGGTATCTCAATAATACTGGCAAAAACTTTTGCACCACCTTTGTTTAAGTGTATCCCGTATCTATAAAACACAAATTCCTTCTACCTACAAGTGTGGGCCATGCTGATAGAAATTTACCCCCTAAAGCCTTGCAGATTCCTTCAAGTCTTGAGTTAATCCACAAGGCTCTTAACATATAATCCCTCCTATCGTGTCAGGCAGAATTGCAGACACATAGACATTATGGCCTAGCTCGCGACAGTTCCTCAGCATGGTCCTATATTTTTCCAACAAATCATTAGGTCGTGTACGTTTAATATCATTTGTCCCCACATGAATAATAATATTTTCTTTACCCCCTTTAAAATCTGACAATCTGTTGGTGACATCATCAATAGTTGCTCCCGGCAGACATACCCTGGTTCTGTTCCACCTATCCTTATTACAAAAAATATTCCCCGTTTCCATGACAATGGAGTCTCCTAATAAAACAATGTCCTTTTTAACCAGAGTAGTTTGCACTTGGTTTTTCTGTTTTGAGGCTCGAATCGGGTGTGCATCACTTGGTAGATTGCTGGAGTTTTGAGTCCCTGACGAGCTCCCAGATGCATTATTTTCAAAGGCAAGCACTCGTTTTTTCAGGGATTTCTAATTATTTGTAATATGCTCACTGCACAACCACCATTAGCCGAACCCTGCCGGAAGTGGAAATTATCTCTTGCCAACTGGGTCAAATTTCAGTCACCTATCACCCTGAATGAGGAAATGATACGGGTACAGCCCATTTTTTTTTTTTTTTTTTTGTATGTGAACCCCAAACACAACAGGTATTAGAACCTATAGTACTTAGTACCATGCTTGGGATGGAGGTTGAGAAGACGAAAGAAGATATTTGTTGACATTGGACTTGAACTTCTGTAGATTGTAATTTTCAGAAAATATGTATGAAGAAAGGTTGTTCCAGAAAATGGCAGTTGAATGAATAAATGAGGACGATGAAAAGTTGGTTCTGTGGGTTTGAAGTTGGACAGTAAATGGATGTTGGCTGGTGGCGGCACGTGTTCGGACTGTTTTGAAAGAGAGAGCGGGAATTATAGAAGCCAATTCAGAAGAACAATGCCCATGGAAGTATCTGTAAAAGAGGTTCTCCATTACTTTAAAAAGAGTAGAAGTAATTGCAATGGGAGGGATTTGTCACCCTTTTTCGGAACTGGCTGGATATGAGCAAATTTCCAAGCAGAAGGAAAAACACGTTTGGAAGAAGAAAGTGAAAAAAGGCGGCAAAGAATAGGAGTAAGTTCAGGAGCACAGGTTTTGAGAACAAGTGGAGAAATACCATCAGGACCTGGAGCTTTCTTAGCATCAAGATTCATCAAAATCCTGATATCCTTTTGACGGAAGACCACAGGAGGCATTGAATGGAGCGTGTTAGGAATGGTGGGAGGTGTTTTACCAAGATCATTAATACATGAGCTGGAAGAAAAATGGGATGCTAGCAGTTCAGCTTTATCCTTGTCTGAAGTAACAACAGAACCATCTGGTTCGGACAGAGGTGGGAGCAGAGATGGGCAAATGTTGCGGCCAATAGCTTTGGCAAGAGACCAGAATGCTCGGCTACCATTATGGCAAGAAGCAAGTTTTCTACTCTTAGCCTGTTCAAACTCTAGTTTGGACTGATTAATAACTGCTTTGCAATTGTTGCGAGCTTTGGTGTAAGCAGAAAATGAAACTAAAGAATTAGAAACAAGCCAATTACGATATGCAACATTCTTCTATTGGACAGCCTTAGCGCATTTATTGGAAAACCAAGGTTTAGATAAAGGACGAGATTTTAAAGTGGAGTGTGGGATAAAGGATTCCATTCCTGCAAGAATAATTTCACTGACACGATCTGAGCAAACGTTGACATCAGAAGTTCTGAAACAGTAATCCGACCAAGGAAAAGAAGAAAAGAAGTCTCGCAGGTCATCCCATTTTGCATTCTTGTAATGCCAAACAACACGAGGTTGAGAATAGCTATGAGATAAAGGTTCCATTGGAGAAGAGACAATCACCAAGTTGTGATCTGAAGTGCCTAAAGGACCTCTCACTTCGACCGTGTACTTAGAAGGGTTGTTTGTGAGAAAACGATCAAGTATATTGGCTGTATGATTAGGATTGTCCGATATTCTTGTAGGTAAATGAACAATCTGTGCTAGGTCATTAGTAATTGCAAAAGCCTCAGCATCTCGACCTGCTGGGTCAGTGACTAGAAAACAGAAGCCAGCTGGAGTTGTGAATATTAAAATCACCAAGGAAAATTATCTCACTGTTAGGAAAGTTGGACTGGAGAAAGTCAAGTTGCAAAGAGAGGAAGTCAAAGAGCTCCAAGTGATTAGTGGAGTTAGGAGAATGGTAGAGACAACAGATGAATTTGACACAATGAGGTAGAGAGATTTTAAGCCAGAGAAGATCAAAGAGAGGAGATTCCAAATTGCCAAATCTCTGACAGGGAATATTAGAACGGACATATGCACAAGTATCACCTTTGAGGCGAAAGTAATCATACAACGAATAATTTGGGCATCTGAGATGAGCAGTAGTTGAATCAACCGATAACTGAGATTCTGTGAGAAAAAGTACGTGGGGTTTGGCAGACTGCAAGTGGAAATGGACATCGTTGAGATTAGAAATGAGACCACGTATATTTGTGAAATGAATTAGGAAGTCCTTGGGAGGTTTGGCCCTGGGTGCCAAGCGTTATTGTGATCGAGCGATTCTCTGAGCTATTTACAAAGCGTTTTCTCACTGCGAAAGTTCTTGTTAATTTGGAAAGTTTTTCTTACGTTTAAAGTTATTTATTGTTAACTTACTCTTACGAACTGTAAGTGAGCTACAGAAAGGAAAACCACCTCTCTTTTTTCTTTCCTTAAAACTAACAAGCTAACTTACACCGCTTGGTCACTCTAGTGGCACTGCTCCTGCCTCCCCGTGGCGGGGCCGGTAACCTTGGCAGAAAAGGCTCTCTGCCAAGGGCTAAAAGGAGCTGACATGGATCCCAAAGACAGTTATCCATATGTTGAGCCTCGTGCCTCAACCTGTCCAAAGACAGACCAAACCGAATTTGACACTTCACATCCTAAGAGACAAAGAACTGAAGTTTCCAAAAAGGAATCACCACTGTTTCTTTTAATACATTCCCAAACAAGTCAACCGATTGGTGCACTTTCTTCATTTCTTATTGAGAAATGTCTCGTGAATGCTGCTGGACCACCTAAAATGGTGAAAAGATTCCGCTCCGGAGATCTACTTATAGAGACTATGAATAGTAGGCACTCTGAAGCCCTACTGAGAATCTCAAAATTTGCTAATATTCCTGTCACAGTAACTCCACATGCCACCCTAAATTCATCCAAAGGAGTGTTCTTTGAGTGGGATTTATTAAATGTTACTGAAGAGGAATTAGTCCAAGAGCTACAAGATCAAAAAGTTATACAGGCAAAGCGAATTAAAATCAAGAAAGATGGTGAACTGGTTCCGACGCGCAGTGTTATACTGACGTTTTCAACACCAATCCTTCCAGCTACAGTTAAGGCTGGATATCTGAACTGCCATATCCGACCTTATATCCCTAATCCGCCCAGGTGCTTCAAGTGCCAAAAATTTGGCCATGCTCAAACAGTGTGTAGAGGGGTTTCAGTGTGCCCCAACTGTGGATCCAAGGAACACACTCAGACAGACTGCCCAGCACAAACACCAGTATGTCCAAACTGCAACGGTAGCCATCCAGCTTACTCAAAAGTTTGTGAAACCTGGAAAACAGGAAAGAATATACAGAAATACAAAACAGAAAACAAAGTGACTTATCAAGAAGCAAGGAAACAAGTTTTGCTCACAGTACCGAAACTCACATATGCAGCTGCAACACAAAAATACAAATCAGAAGGAACCCAAACTGAAGTGTCCATACCACCAGCTACATCCATTTCCGGCTGGGCTCGGACTGTTCTAGCGAATCCGCAGGAGTCCCCTAAAGAACAAGCAAAAGACCAAGCAAATAATACCCCAGTCACCGTACCACCAACTATTGCTCCATCACGTTCAGATACTGAAAGTCTGAGAAATCTTAAACTGCAAAATACTTTAACCGCAGATATGGAAACCGATAACACCACCAACAATGATGAAACCATCTTAGAAATACATGCTGAGGAAGACATGAATACTGCACGACCCACTTTCCCGAGAAAAGATAAAATAAAACTAGAATGCCATAAACAGTTTGGCTCTAAAAAACAGTCAGAAATACTTTCTACCTCAAAAGCTAAATAATGGATCAGTTGATTCAATGGAATTGTAGAGGCCTCCGTAGCAACATAGATGATATTCACGACTTGATAAATCAGCATCATCCAGTAGGCATCTGTCTACAAGAAACGAATCTCTCTCCACAAGTGACACCTTCAGTTAAAAACTATACCTGGTTCAGACAAAACAGGATCTCTGCCCATGGATCACATGGTGGTGTAGCTATATTGATTCACAATAAAATCCCGTCCAGACGTATTCCTGTACAAAGCACTTTAGAAGTAGTTGCAGTACGCCTCGCTCTTGGCACAATGCTTACTCTTGTATCCATATATATCTCACCAAGAACTGCTCGATAACTGAACTAGATGATCTTATCTTACAACTACCTTCTCCTTTCTGCATATTGGGTGATTTTAATGCGCATCACCAGTTATGGGGATCTTTACATACAGACAACCGGGGACGCACGATAGAGGCTTTTCTTTTAAAGCATAATATCACACTGCTGAACACAGGCTCCGACACCTATGTCCATTTTCCAACAGGCTCAACTTCTGCTATAAATCTGTCATTATGCTCAACAATGTTATTTCCAGATTTCGATTGGAGAGTTTCAGAAAATCCATTAAACAGTGACCATTTTCCTATAAGCTGTAAGCTCTGCACAAGAAGAAACTTACCAGTAAGTGGTCGAACTAAGTGGAAATTCTCAAAAGCTGACTGGAATAAATATGCATCAAGCGTTACATTAGATGATGATATCCATCATCACTCCATAGATGACGCCGTTAAACACATCACAGAACAAATGCTGGCGGCAGCTGCTACAACCATTCCTAAAACTTCAATTAAAGGATCCAAACACAAAAATTACTGGTGGAATTCGGCGTGTAACACTGCTAAGGGGGAAAAGAACAAGACATGGAATCAGTTCCGAAAAAATCCAACCACTGCCAATCTGATTATCTACAAGAAACTTAAAGCCCAGGCCCGATACATCTGGCGAAAAACTAAAAAAGAGTCTTGGATTCGTTTTGCTTCATCAGTCACCAGAGACTGAAGTGCAGGACTGATCTGGCGGAAAATAAGATGCCTTACCGGAAAGTCTCCATCAATTCCCTCCTCTATCATCGTCTATAAAGGACAAGAGGTAACCCTTCCCGAGAATATTGCAAACATCCTCGCGGAATCTTTTGCTCACCATTCTGCATCAACCTCATATGATCCAACTTTCCTAAAAGCCAAATCAGTAGCTGAAAAATATAAAATAAAATTCAGAACGAAGTCAGCCCTCTCTTATAATGAACCGCTTACCATATATGAATTAGAAGAATCTTTAAAAAAATCAGCCAATAGTGCACCTGGTCCAGATGGCATATACTACTTAATATTAAAAAATCTAAACGAGAAAACTCGTTACTCTCTCCTAAAACCTTTCAACCGAATATTTGTCACAAATTACTTTCCCCTATCCTGGCGCCATTCTGTAGTTCTACCCATTCCAAAACCAGGAAAAGACCAATCAGACCCACATAATTATAGACCAATCTCACTTACTAGCTGCTTAGGTAAGACTCTGGAAAAAATGGTACATCGTCGCCTCACCTGGTATCTGGAAACTCAAACTACTGTGAACAACGATCAGTTTGGATTTCGTAAAAACAGATCTACCTTAGACCTTATGAAAAGGCTGAGGCAAATGTGCGAAATACATTCATAAAAAACGAACATTTGGTTATGGTGAGCTTAGATATAGAGAAAGCCTTTGAAACTACGTGGCGTCATGGCATCCTTCGTGACCTGCATGCCCTAGGATTAAAAGGACATTTACCAGCATTAATTCAGAGCTTTCTTGAATATCGAACTCTCCAGGTCTGTTATCGAGGTACACTCTCCAAAATCTACATACAGGGAGAAGGAGTCCCACAAGGGTCAGTTCTTAGTGCCAAACTCTTCGCAGTTAGAATACACACTCTAACAACAACCATACCGAATTCAGTAGAAACTTATCTTTATGCCGATGACCTCACTATATCCAGTCACTCACAAAATATGTACTCTATTGAAAGAAAACTCCAACTATCAATAAATAAAATACAAACATGGATGTCACAAAATGGTTACAGACTGTCACCAGAGAAAACTGTCGCTATACACTTCTGCAAGAAGCGAAAACTGCACCCTGATCCTGAATTGCAGCTGGGAAATCATGCTATTCCAGTTAATGACAATATTAGATTTTTAGGTTTAATATTAGATAAGAAATTAAACTTCCTGAAACACATACAGCATGTACGAACTATTTGTTTGAAGAAAATGAATATTCTTAGAGTGCTTTCTGCGATTTCATGGGGAGCTGACCGACTCTCCCTTCTTCACCTGTATAAAACTATAATCTGATCCAGACTAGACTATGGTGCACCAGTATATGACTCAGCTAGAAAATCAGCATTACAGTCCCTAAATACCATTCAGCATAATGCACTTAGAATAGCTCTAGGTGCCTTCCGAACGTCGCCAGTCCAGAGTCTTTATATTGATGCACATGAACCTCCATTATCGTTTCGGAGACAGATGCTGCTGCTTACGTACGCTGCCAAACTTCGGAGTATACCCTCACATCCCATCTGGCCTTACATGTTTACTCCGTCTTTCCAAAATTTATACAGAAATAAACCAAATGAAAATAAACCTGCTGGAATCAGATTGAAAGATGTTGTACAGAATTGGAGTGTCCCACTAGACAATATTCACCCAGACACAGGAGAAATTGAGCCTCCATGGTCCAATTTCACACCGTTAATCGATGAATCGATGAATACTCCAAAATTTATACAGAAATAAACCAAATGAAAATAAACCTGCTGGAATCAGATTGAAAGATGTTGTACAGAATTGGAGTGTCCCACTAGACAATATTCACCCAGACACAGGAGAAATTGAGCCTCCATGGTCCAATTTCACACCGTTAATCGATGAATACTTTTAAAAGTGGGGAAAACAGGTGTTGGACAATCAAAATATACAGCAGCTAAATTCAACTCATGCATCAGCAAACACTCACTGTCTTCAAATATATACTGATGGATCAAAATCTGATACAGATGTAGGTGCTGCAGTAGTTCTTCCAACTTGTGCAATCTCCGAAAAACTTTTCCCAAGTTGCAGTATTTACACCACTGAATTCCATGCAATAAAAATGGCTATCAAACACGTCAAAAACAGGTCTAATGAAGAAATTATAATCTATACCGATTCCTCGAGTGCAGTAACGTCTTTACAACATAAATGTCCGCACTCTCATCCTATTCTGAACGAAATCAGAGCTCAGCTAATTAATCTCGCAAAACATAACACAGAGGTAAAGTTCTGCTGGATTCCTGGGCATGCTGGAATCCAGGGAAATGAGAAAGCAGATCAAGCAGCAAAAAATCCAGTCAACCCCGTATGTTCACTTGCCTTGATTCCTTATATGGACTGTAAACTTATCATAAAACAGTTATGTATTGACCAATGGACATCAGTATGGCAGCAACAGACCCACAATAAACTTTTCCAAATCAAGAAAAAGCCACAATACTGGAAATCTAGTTCACGATTAAACAGACGAGAAGAGGTTGTCCTTGCAAGGACACACATTGGGCATACCTATCTCACCCACCTCCATTTGTTGACAGGGGATGAACCTCCTCACTGTCACCATTGTTCCGCCCTACTTACAGTGAAACACATTCTCCTCGAGTGTCCTTACAATCATGCTGCCCGATTAACAAATTTTAAATCGGTTTTAACCCAAAACAATTCATTAGAGATGAACTATATTCTCAGTGATGACGCAAATCTATCCGATTTATTTAGTTTTTTAAAACAAATTCATTTATTTGAACTTGTGACATATGACTGGGAAAAAAAAAAAAATCATTTGCACAATTACTGTGACAGGCACAATTTGGCCTTAGTTGCCCTTGTGCCAATAAACTTCCATTTAAACCAACCAACCTTGGGAGGTTTAGATCTTTCCGCAGATAAGCTTGCTCTATTAGTTTGACAATTCATGGTGTATTCAATAGTATGAAAAAGTGGGTGGGACATGCTGTATGAAGTAATGAAATTTTTGGATATGGTGTACATGTGGTAAGAATATACCCAGATCCCTGACATAACGTGGCCTTGACAATGCTCCCCACATACACACTACTCGGACTCCCTCCAGTCACTATCTGGCAGAATAGAGGTAGCAAGATTATACACTAGCTGATCCGGAAGCCTCCTAGAGAGTTACCAATAGGTTCAGTCCGGTTTACTAACTAGCGGCCGGCCTGCGAACACCGTTTTAGAGCTGTACCCTCGAAATGTAAGGAATATTGGATCTCGCCACGACGTTCATCATAACCTCAAAAGTCATCAATCATACTGCATGATGAAGAGATAGGGAAGGGTTGACCAGTATTTAGCTCTAGAGACTAAACATGGGTTCCACCACTTCAAACCGCCAGTAAGCAAAGTGGTGGTATTTCACCGGTTGATGAGAGTCATCTACCACCTAGTACTGCCTGGTAACATAGAGGGGCGGCGTTCCTCCATGTGGTGTGGGCGCCACACCTCGACCCCTGCTTACGTTGGTTCACACCTGGGTGGTCACCCACCATGTACTTGTGCATGGAGGTTATACCCAGGATTACTAACAGTCCCACCATCGTGAAGGTGCAAGCAGAGGATTTGGCTGTCACAGACCGTCCGGACTTCGCTGAAATTGGGTTCACTTGACTTGAGTGTCACCCGAATATCAGTTCCATCAGCATTTTAGACTCCCAGGTAGCAAGTACAGCTTGTCTGGCATATCTGAGAGAATGTCTGTGACAACCTCAAGGACCATCAATGAAGTAACGGAATATATCACATCCCACTTGTTATCAGCAGCTAAAAACTCTATTCCAGTAACAAATCCTATGCCCCAGCGCCATTTTAACTACTGGTGGAGTGAAGAATGCACGAAAGCAAAGAGGGAAAAAAATAAAGGGTGGAATTTATTTTGATGATCACCAACAACAGTTAATCTCGTGAAATATATGAAACTAAGAGCAAGAGCGCATCTCATTCAAAAACAAGCCAAGAAGAATTCCTGGACTCGGTTTGCATCCACTGTTACTAGAAAAACTCACTGCAAATTAATATGGAAGAAAATTAGACAACTTTCTGGAAAGTTTCCGACCATCCCTTCTACAAACAATCCTTTCCTGGAATGGGTAAGACCTCTCTGCTCCTTTGACTATAGCAAATGCTTTGGGCAAAACCTTTGCTCAAGTCTCAGCGGCATCAAGCTATTCCCCGGAATTCCAGAAAATCGAGAACATCACTGAACAGTGACTCAAACTTTCGCACCTCTCTGATCTTACCAAATAACCAGCCTCTTCAGAATTTGGAACTTCTACAAGTTGTTAGAACAGTACGCAACAATGCAGCAAGGCCCGATGGAATATATTACATCATGTTACAGTTACCTGATGACAAACAATTGCAGCTGCTGCTGTTATTTTATAATCGAATATTTCTGGAAAACATCTATCCTATGTCTTGGCACCATGCCACAGTTTTGGCCTTTTTGAAACCCGGTAAAGATCCCTCCAGTCCTTTGATTTACTGGCCAATTTCCCTTTCCAGTTGACTCGGTAAAATCCTTGAGAAAATGATCCACAGATGACTCGTTTGGATAATTGAAGATCAAAATCTAATGAGTAATAGTGAACATGGCTTTCACAAAAACAGGTCTGCTTTGGATCTCATAATCAAGGCTGAGTCCGCAATTTGCAATGCCTTTGTTAGAAATGAACACCTTGTTATAGTCTCCATCAACATAGAGAAGGCATTTGATACTACCTGGCATCACGGCATTCTTAGAGACCTGCATGCCCTTGGTCTACGAGGCAACCTGCCTGTATTCATTAAGAACTTTTTATGGAGTCGTTCTTATGAAGTACGATATTTTAATTCCCTTTCTAAACATTCTTGCAGGAAGACGAAGTTCCGCAAGGGTCTGTACTGAGTGCAACTCTTTTTGCCCTTAGAATTGACTCCATTACTAAAGAACTTTCAAATACTGTTGAGGCTTACCTTTATGCTGACGATCTCTCTCTTTCTTGCCATTCTCAGAACATGAGATCTTTTGAACGTCAATTGCAGATATCACTAAATAAAATAAAAAAGTGGACAGTGCTCAATGGTTATCGTCTTTCACAACAGGTCCATATAGTCGCTATACATTTTTGCAATCAATGCAAATTACATTCAGATCCTGGACTTCACGTATCAGACTTTACCATTCCGATTGGCAACAACATCAGATTCTTGAGATTAACGCTTGACAAGAAGTTAAACTTCCTTGAACATATTAAATTTGTATGTAATACCTGTCTCAAAAAGCTCAACATGCTAAGAATTTTATCCACCCTGTCTTGGGGAGCAGATCGTACCTCGTTGCTTCGACTATATAGAGCATTGATTAGATCACTTTTGGATTATGGTGCTCTAGTCTACGATTCTGCCCGAAAGAGTGTACTACACTGGCTGGATCCTATACATCTCAGTGCATTACAGATTGCACTTGGAGCCTTCAGGACATCTCCAACTCACAGTCTATGCATTGAAGCTCACCAACCCCCTTTGCACCTCCACAGAAAAATGTTACTACTAAAGTATGCAGCCAAAATAAAAATTTGCTGTTTGCATCCTATTCACCCATACCTCTTTAATCCTCAAGTAACTAATCTCTACAGAAAGAAACGTAATAAAATAAGGCCAGCAGGCCTACGGCTTTTTGAAATATCACAGAGTTGGAAAGTTCCTCTTCACAATAGTCAGCAGGTAATGAATTACTTTCATCCACCTTGGACTCCCCCTCCTCAACTGAAATTTGATACTTATTTTCTTCAGTGGGGTAACAATCTTCTACCGACTCTCAACCGGAAACAACTCCATGCTAGTCATATTCAGAGCTATGTTGATTTCCTGCTAATTTATACCAGTGGGTACAAATCTCAATCAGCCTTTGGAGCAGCAGCAGTGTTTCCCTCTGCTATAATTTCAGCTTCCGTTCCACCTAATTATAGCAACTTTTCCGCAGAACTACATGGAATAAAATTAGCTCTAGAAAATTTGAATCTTTACCCATCTTCAAAATATTTAATTTACACAGACTCTCTCAGCTCAATTAGAGCAATGCAAAATCCATCCTATACGAATAACCCTGTTTTAAACCAAATCAGGAAGTTGCTCTTGAAAATTGGACGTCAACAATTAGTGAACTTTTGTTGGATTCCAGTACATTCAGGGATAAAGGGAAATGAACTGTCGGATATATCGGCAAAAAATCCCTCCACATTAGATTTGACCTCCGCCCATATTCCAGCCTCTGACCGTGATATCATCATAAAAGCAGCATGCCTGGAACAGTGGAACGAGCTATGGCACACTCAGACTAATAACAAATTTTTCCAGTTGAAACAGGAACCAAAATTTTGGCACTCAAGCATCCAAACAACTAGAAGGGAAGAAGTGGTACTTGCACGGGCAAGAATAGGACATACTCATCTGACCCACCTCCATCTACCCAGGTGATGATCCTCCTCAGTGTCTACACTGCTAAGTACATCTAACAATCAAGCATATTCTTGTTGACAATCAAGCATATTCTTGTCCTCAATATCACCAGGACAGAACATCAGTCCTGCTTTCTCTGAATAAACTGAACCAATATCACTAGAGCATATCAAAATCACCCTTATTGTATGACTAAAATTAGCTATACAGTAATTATATTAATAATTATTATGTGTTTGCCAATATTTTAGTTAGTGCTTATGAATAACTTTTAATATATTCCATAAATGACTTATCACAGACATTGAATTAATACTAATAATACTAAAGTACGTAGTATTATAATACAGGTGTAGCAGGGGCTTTCAGAACTAGTTTGAAAGAAACCTTAACTGAATAAGAAGCACTGTTAATAATAGAGAGTTGTGATTTGACTGTATGCCTTAATTCTTCAATATAGAAAACTAGGCTGACAAACTATACTAGATGGCTAAAGTATATGACTTCACTCACATTAAATACCCTGCATTGGTTTAACCCAGTCCAACACAAGCCAGCCAAAATGGTCAGATAACAATGTTATCTGACCATTTTGGCTGGATTGAGTACATTTTATATATTTTTAAGAAGTTCGAGAATATCACCTGAAAAATAAACAAAATCATATACAGGGAGTTCTCACTTTGCAAGTTTTTGATTTACGAGTTCCTGGGTTTACGAGTTTTTTTTTGCCCCAAGTATCAAGTACCAACAAAATCAAATGAACATTAATTGCAAAAAATGAATCTTAAACATTCATAAATACCGCATTCCAAACCACGTGCATAGCTATACAATACAGTGTACCCAGCTTTACGATATTAATCCGTTCCAGAGACACCATCGTATCGTTAACCCAATAACACATTGTTTTTTGGTACTTCGTTTCAAGATCTCGGAAGTTGAAATTTTCGCTGTATAACTAAGCCATTTATCTCTCTAAAATGTCATTTTTAAGGTCACAAGCATGACCTTAAAGCTATATAAAAGGTCGTGAGCGTGGTTGTAAATTGTATTAGTTACCAATTCAAATCATTAAAATGCACTACCCTTTCATCGTTATCATATGTTCCGTTATAAGAATCAATTTTAAACGTCTTTGTGATATTTTTCAAAAGCATATTTCTGGAGGTCATGACCATAAAACAATTTGCACTTTCTGGTTTATTGGGCTTTTCTCTTAGCAAGCAATTATAAACGGGTAGTAAACTTGATCTTCTTGCATTTGCGAAAATACCGATAGCTGGAATTGTGTGGTTTTTTACGTTATTATGGTGAAATGTGTTTCCCCTTTACTGAAATCTTCAATCGTATAAAAAACAAATTTTCAGAATCTTCTCTTCATTCCTTTTTTTAAGCATCTTGCATGATGAGATCGGCAAAAGGGCAAACCATATGTGGAAAGACTGTATATGTGGGCTGCAGAGCTAGGCACCTCAGAGATGACCTGATTCTGTTTATAAAACTCTGAGAGAGGGGGGGGGTTAGTGAAATGAATGAAGACAGAATTTTCACTGTTATAGAGAATATCAGAAATCTGGGCATAAATTCAAAGTTCTGGGGGCAGAGGTTTAGACTAGTTTGTAGGAAGTTTTCTTTTAGCCAGTGAGTTGTTGATTGTTGAAATAGGTTGCCTTCATAGGTAGTTGTGGCTGACAGTTTGAATAAATTCGAAGGTCAACTGGATAGTTACCTGTGTGAGGAGAGAAGCAGATAATTTTTATTTTCTTATCTACTCTCTCTCTCTCTCACATCTGGCCAGTGCTTTTACTGTTATTATTTTTAATAACAGCAAAAGCCTGTAGCTTCTATTGGCTTTTACTGTTATTACTATCATACAACTATGAAATAGTTATCAAAAATAAGCACATAGATGTGCTTCACGAATTTTTACATAATTTTCTGTTTATATAATCATCTGTAATTAATAATATAGCAAAATATATGTAATTTTCCAGATAAAAATGAAATTTATTAAATGAACTTCAATGCCTTAAAGTATTTAATTTTATTTCAGGTAGATTCATTTCTGATGTTTACTTCCTGGAATTTCTTCCAAATATGCATTCTCAGAAAAGGTGGTTACCAATTTGCAGGCTCTATTTAATCTTAATGAGTGTGTCATGGCACCCATGGGTGTTGCATTGGACAGCTCTGCTTTAGAACATTCTTTTTAACAAGCCTTTATTTTGAAGCTAAGGTACTTCCTCTGGTCCTTCAAAGATAACTAGCTCTGAAGGGTGCCTGCAAGTTAATTTCTGTTGCAGAGCATCCTACATGGAAGTCTTCTTCTCCTAAAATGGAAAATCCTGTGCTTGCACCTTCATGATGGTACTGCACTTATACACATGGAGGGGGCTGATATTTGATTTCAACCAGAAGGTGGTTGATTGTTGGAACAAACTCCAATCTGATGTCACAGAGGTGGGCATAGTTTGAATAGATTTAGGGAAGAACTATATAAACTGTTCCCCCAACATGAATCATTGAGGAAGCTTCCATTCTGCAGTGGCTTGATAATAGCTGCAGCTTAGAGGCCTCTGTGGCTGAGAGTGGTCAGGAGCAGGAGTGCAGTAACAAACGCTCTTTTGAGTAGAGCAGGGTTCAAGCCCCCGACTGCTAAATACAGTCGATCTGCCAATCTGCACTGGACCAGTGTGACAGATTATGATCCATTTCCCTCAGCATGAACCTTTGAGGAGGCTTCCATCCTGCAGTGAATTGATAATGGCTGCAGTTTTAGATAAACTGTTAGAGGGGTTGAACAGTTGATATAGAAAGTTTTTTATTTTATTTTATAAAATTTATTTATTTTATTTATTTATTTATTTTTTTTTTGGCTGATGCTGTATTAAGCTTGTTTTCTGGCATCATTTGCTTCTGCTGTTGCTGCTACTACTACTACTACTAATAACAATAATAATAGATCAATTGTTGTGCTCCATCTCTGTGGAAGACTACTATTTATTTTTGTTTCACCAATGGTCACATTGTTGTTTTGTTTTTTTATTTCCATTTATTTACAGTGATATTTCCTGGTTTGGGTGTGGTGCCATTGAGGGGGTACCACCAAATTTGTATTAACTGGCATTTTCATAAATTTATAATAATTGGTATATTTTAGTAATTGGCAATCCTAAATTATTTTGGAATGCGTTCCTTCTGCAACACTCTTATATCAATTTATTCCCCCCACCTTTTGTTGCTATACTTAATTTTAATGGTTTAATTTTTATTACTTATATGGCTTGCAGTATAGCCGATATATTCTTACTTTGTGTGCTAGTTATGTTTCCACAATTGCGCTATGTAATGCTTTGCAGTTGCTGATATTTATTTTTCTTTCTTTTTTTTTTTTTTTTTTTCAGTTTTTTTCCCCTTTTCTTACTTACATTTTCTTTACTACTCATGTAATGAAAGTTGATTTTTTTTTGTGTGTGTAAATAGCTAATTTACATAAAGAAGAATATGCTGCTTATATGGCAAGCCATGCAGCGAATAATAAATCAGTACATAACTACAGCAAAAAAGAAGGGGGGGATAAATCGAGATAAAGGTATTGCAGAAAGAATGAGTACCAAAAATAATTCAAGATAAAGGTATTGCAGAAAGATAAAGATAAAGGTATTGCAGAAAGAATGAGTACCAAAAATAATTCAGAAGAATTGCTAATTAATCAAAATTTAGTGGCATCATCTTGATGGCACTGCTCCAAATCATATGAAATATCATTTGATTTGAATTGTTATTGTTCCTATTTATACCATAAATAGGAACAATAACAATTGGACCATTAGTAAAACAAAAATACACAAACAGTAGACTATTGTGCCTCATCTCTTCCAGAGGCTAACAGTGGTTGTGGAATCACTGCAAATCAAATATTAAACAAATTCATGTATTGATTAACTGACAGGTGCACAAATCAACCTTCCAATGCAATAGATCTGATATAGTGGCCCTTATATAGTTACAACATTATATGGTAACAACTGTGAGCACTCCTAGGTCAATGCCATACCATTGAAAAAGAATACATATTCAATGAGAATGCAAGAGAATAAATTTAACTATACAGCCACTCCCCGACTTGCGTAAGGGTTATGTTCCACGGAACTCTACTTAAGTTGGAATTTCCCTGAATGCTTATGCAGCACTTGCAACTATGCACACTGAATTTAATTGAATCAAAAGAAATATTCGACGAACATGTAAATAGAATTATTTATTCAATTTTTTTATCTCATGCAAAGGAAAAATTTCAAAATTGTAAAATTACAAAAAGAGAGAGGAAACAGGCATAACGTCAGCAAGTTTTACCTTTCGAGCATAGTTGCCAGAATTAACTCTCCAGCTGATAAGCACACCGCTGCAGAAATTGAGGGCTGTGGAGATTTAGAAGGGGTTTTCCCCAACACATCACAAAATTTCTCTGCAGCTGCAGAATCGGCACTGGCGACTTCTCCGCATACTTTAATGTTTTGGAAACCAGCGAGATGCTTGAACCTATTAAACCACCCATTGCTTGCCACGAATTTGGCTTGGGGTCCGCAATACTTATCCTTAATATCTTCATAAATACTTCTTGCTTTTGCTTGAATGGCCATTGGACTCAGAAGCACTTACTTCTGAATCTGATTTTTCATCCATATTATTAATAGCTTTTCCATCTTCGATATAGCACCTGAACGCTGTTTTGTGATCACTGTTAATCTTAAATACATTGATGTGTTAACATGTTCTTTTATATGCACACTGTCCTTTAAAATAGTATTCACTGTTGAAGCAGCGAGACCTAATTCCATGCAATAGATGCAATCTTCGTACTTGTTAATTAATCATCTTCATTTTTAAATCAATTTTGTTTCGTTTCCTAGCACTGCTAGTATTGGTCCCTTTCCCTTCACTATTGTAATAAGTAAATAGGAATTGAAGAGAAGATTCTAAAAATTTATTTGTTTTTTATGACTGAAGATTTCAGTGAACTCATTTCACCATAATACCATAACATAAAAAACCACACAATTCCAGTTATCGGTATTATTGCAAATGCAATAAGATCAAGTTTACTATCCGTTTATAATAGATTGTACTAAGAGAAAAGCCTAATAAACATGAAAGTGCATATTGATTTATGGTAGTGACTCCCAGAAGTGTGTTTTAGAAAAATATCACAAAGGCATTCAATATTGATTCTTATAACGGAACATATGATAACGATAAAAGGGTAGCGCTCGTTATAAAAATGTCTTTTTAGAGAGATAAATCCATTCCGAGGTCGTGGAATGAATTACCAAAAAAAAAAAAAACAATATGGGTGAAGGTAAAGAAAGCCCACACGAGAAGCATGCAAAAGTTCGATCAATTTACCGGTAAAAGTACTTTGCCGACGGCATTTTTATTGTTGCTCGCTCAGTAAACATACAGTGGGTGTTATTGGTTAGGAGTAGAAATTGAGTCCCATGGCAGATTGAAACCCTCCCGAAGTGGAGGGGTAACCTGACCTCTTTTCTTTAGAATCTAGTGGATAAACGGTTTATTAAGAAAAACAACAGATGGAAAACTTCCACAACAATAGATGGAAGTTTGTTCCAGCAATCAACTACCTGCTAGCTAAAGGCAAATTTCTGCACATCTATTCTACAACTATCTTTCCTCTGTTTGAATCTATGCCCCTTCAGGTTTGTAATCTAAGCAAGAGGAAGAATCCCATCAGCATTGAGCCTGCTCAATCCATTCAAGGCCTTATACACCTCAGTCAGATCGCCTCGAAGGTGCCTAGTCTCCATAACCTGCAATTTGCAGAACTTAAACCTTTCTTCATAAGAACACCCCTTTGTTCCCATCACCAGTCTTGTTGCCCTTCTCTGTACTCGTCCAGCAACTCTACATCCTTCCTAAAAAGAGGCTTCCAGACCTGTACGCAATACGCAATACCTCATCATTGCCTTATACAAGGAGACAATCACCTCCTTCTCCCTGCTCGCAAAATTCCTGTATATCATTGACAAGACCTACTGTGGCAGCCTCTATGCACTGCTCAGAAAACTTCATGTTTGAATGCACAATTATCCCCAGGTCTCTCTCATTCTCTGATGGAAACACCATCAAGTTGTACATTTCTCTGGGGTTACTGCTACCCATATGCAGTACTTTGCATTTGTCAGTGTCAAACTTCTCGGCCCATCTGCACCACTTTTCTAGATCCTGTTGCAGCAGCATACTGTCATTACTGTTATTAACAACCCTGACAAGCTTTTGTATCATCTGCAAACTTTGACATTAAGCTTGATATACCTTCTTCAGTATCATTGATAAATATACAAAACAACAGGGCTAACACTGAACCCTGAGGGACACCACTAATAATATTAGTCCACGTAGAGCAGTATCCATTGATTACCATTCTGTCTTTTCCCACTCAACTATCCTTTTATCCATTGTAGCAACTTGCTCTTAATGCCATACTGCCCAAATTAGTATAGTAATCTGCCATGCACACAGTATCAAAAGCTTTCCTGAAATCTAAGTACAGTAAACCCTCATTAAACCAGACTAAAAGGGGCAGCGAGGTGTCCGTTTTAATGAAAGTCGGGATTATATGAAATATGCTTTGTAATGTGGGTAAAGCTTATTTAAACAACATAATGTACGTGGATAATATTAAAACATGTTTATTTTACATTAAAAATATGTATGTATGTAGTAAATATATGTATGTACATGCTGTATTTACATTAAAAATACATAATGCCCACAATCACCTAGAACAAGATTGCACTGGTTCATCTTCACTTACATCACTTGCCACATTCACTTAGTACTAGGTGGTAGATGACTCTCATCAACCGGTGCAATGCCACACTTTGCTTATTGGAGGCTTGAAGTGGTGGAACCCATGTTTAGTCTCTAGAGCTAGGTTCCAGTCAACCCTTCCCTATCTTTTCGATCATGCAATATGATTGATGACTTTTGAGGTTATGATGAACATCGTGGCGAGATCCAATATTTCTTACATTTCGAGGGTACAGCTCTAAAATGGCATGCGCAGGCCGGCCGGCCGCGAGTTAGTACACCGGACCAAACCTATTGGTAACTCTCTAGGAGGTTTCCAGATCAGCTAGTGTATAATCTTGCTACCTCTACTCTGCCAGATAGTGACTGGAGGGAGTCCGAGTAGTGTGTATGTGGGGAGAATTGTTGAGGCCACGTTACGTCAAGGATCTGGGTATATTCTTACCATGTGTACACCATATCCAAAAATTTCATTACTTCATATAGCATATCCCACCCACCTTTTCTTACTATTGAATACACCATGAATTGTCAAACTAATAGAGCAAGCATATCTGTGAAAAGATCTAAACCTCCCAAGCACTTCCTAATTCATTTCACAAATATATGTGGTCTCAGTTCTAATCTCAATGATGTCCATTTCCACTTGCAGTCTGCCAAACCCCATGTACTTTTTCTGAGAGAATCTCAGTTATCGGTTGATTCAACTACTGCTCATCTCAGATGCCCAAATTATTCGCTGTATGATTCCTTTCGCCTCAAAGGTGGTACTTGTGCATATGTCCATTCTAATATTCCCTGTCAGAGACTTGCCAATTTGGAATCTCCTCTCTTTGATCTTCTCTGGCTTAAAATCTCTCTACCTCATTGTATCAAATTCATCTGTTGTCTCTACTTTTCTCCCAACTCCACTAATCACTTGGAGCTCTTTGACTTCCTCTCTTTGCAACTTGACTTTCTCCAGTCCAACTTTCCTAACAGTGAGATAATTTTCCTTGGTGATTTTAATGTTCACAACTCCAGCTTGCTTCCGATTTCTAGTCACACCGACCCAGGTGGTCGAGATGCTGAGGTTTTTGCAATTACTAATGAGCTTGCACAGATTGTTCATTTACCTACAAGAATACCGGACAATCCTAATCATGCAGCCAACACGCTTGATCTTTTTCTCACAAACAACCCTTCTAAGTATGCGATCGAAGTGAGAGGTCCTTTAGGCACTTCAGATCACAACTTGGTGATTCTCTCTTCTTCAATGGAGCCTTTATCTCATGGCTATTTCCAACCTCATGTTGTTTCGCATTACAAGAATGCTAAATGGGATGATCTGCGAGATTTCTTTTCCTTGGTCGGATTACTGTTTCAAAATTTTTAATAACGTTTGCTCAGATCGTGTCAGCGAAATTATTCTTGCAGGAATGGAATCCTTTATCTCACACTCCACTTTAAAATCTCGTCCTTTATCTAAACCTTGGTTTTCCAATAAATGTGCTAAGGCTCTTCAAGAGAAGAATGTTGCATATCGTAATTGGCTTGTTTATAATTCTTCAGTTTCATTTTCTGCCTACACCAAGGATCGCAACAATTGTAAAGCAGTTATTAATCAGTCCAATCTAGAGTTTGAACAGGCTAAGAGTAGAAAACTTGCTTCTTGCCCTAATGGTAGCCGAGCATTCTGGTCTCTTGCCAAAGGCTATTGGCTGGAACTTTTGCCCATCTCTGCTCCCACTTCTCTGTCCAAAACAGATGGTTCTGTTGTCACTTCAGTCGAGGATAAAGCTGACCTGCTAGCATCCCATTTTTCTTCCAACTCATGTATTAATGATCTTGGTAAAACACCTCCCACCATTCCCAACACGCTCCATTCAACGCCTCCTGTGGTCTTCCATCAAAAGGTTGTCAGAAGGATTTTGACGAATCGTGATGCTAAGAAAGCTCCAGATCCCGATGGTATTTCTCCACTTGTTCTCAAAACCTGTGCTCCTGAACTTACTCCTGTTCTTTGCCGCCTTTTTTTCACTTTCTTATTCCAAAGGTATTTTTCCTTTTGTTTGGAAATTTGCTCATATCCAGCCAATTCTTAAAAAGAGTGACAAATCCCTCCCATCCAATTATCGTCCCATTGCAATTACTTCTACTCTTTCTAAAGTAATGGAGAAATCAATTAACTGCCAAATCTTAAACTACCTAGAAACCTTCTGTCTGATCAACGATTGCCAGTATGGATTCCATCAGTGTCGATCCACTCATAATATCATGGCTTACGTTACCCATTTATGGACTAATTCATTTATGGACTGGTATATTAATGACCTTCTTTCATTGACTGGAAATCCTATCCATAGTTTTGCCGAAGATAGCACATTGCATTCTACTTTCCATTTTGAGAAATTTGCCCTGCTCAATCAGCTTCAACTTCTCAAAAATCTGCTACCAGTTCCTTAAATGCCGATCTTCAGGTAATTCTCCAGTGGAGCAAAGACAACTTAGTTGATTTCAACCCTTCTAAAACTCAGTCTTGTCTTATATCTCTCAAAAAGGATTCTTCTGCTCCTATGCTTATCTTTAGTGACACTCCGATTTCTAGGCAAAATGATATATCTCTTTTGGGGATTACCCTGACTTCTAATCTCTCTTGGTACAAGCACATTACAAATATTGCTTCCTCTGCATCTAAAAAACTTGGTTTTCTCTTTTGCTCTCAGCGTTACTTTTCTTCCAAACAGCTGCTCACTCTGTATAAATCGCAAATCTGCCCTGCTATGGAATATTGTTCCCACATCTGGGGTGGTGCCCCCAAAACCTCTCTCAGGCTTCTTGATTCCATTCAGAAAAGGGCAGTTAGGTTAATTAATGAATTCATCTCTAACAGAGTCTCTCCACTCGCTGTCTCATGGTCGTACTGTTTCTGCTGCATGCCTCTTCTACAGATACTTCCATGGGCACCATTCTTCTGAATTGGTTTCTATAATTCCGAATCTCTCTTTCAAAACAGTCCGAACCCCTGCTGCCACCAGCCAACATCCATTTACTGTTTGGCGCACTATGGCCATAGTTGCCGATGCGGCCAATAAATCCCGAAACAAACAAACAAACCATTTACTGTCCAACTTCAAACTCACAGAACCAACTTTTCATCTTCCTTGTTTATTCATTCAACTGCTGTGTTCTGGAACAACCTTCCTTCATTCGTATTTCCTGAAAGTTATAGTCTATAGAAGTTCAAGTCCAATGTCAACAAATATCTTCTTTCGTCTTCTCAACCTTCAACCCAAGCACGGTACTAAGTACTATAGGTTCTAGTACCTCTTGTGTTTGGGGTTTACATAAAAAAATAAAAAAAAAGTTACAGAAGCTTGACTTGCAGAAAGAATGGAAGATTAAAAATTTATTCCATGTGACATCTTAGCTTAGAAGTTGAACAGGGTTGGAAGGTGAGATGTAGCCACTACCTTTAGGGCCTGAAGGCTGAAGCTCATTTCAGGCCACTGTAGTATTGAATGAAGCATTTATTATAATAATAGTATTTTAATAGAATATCTTTATTTGATGGTACGGGTCTGTTTATCCTTAATTCAACCATTCACCTTGTGGCAGTAGTGCTCTCAAGTTGTGGCAACATTTGCTTATATTTTTCAAAATTTATTTTAGATTTGGCACACTTCACAGCAAGCCAAATCTGAAATAAATGTATGTATCTTGCTTCCCATGAAGGAGTAAAGATATCTTAAGCAAGTATCTCATTTCGTGTTCTTGCCTTTATTTGTTTGAAAACAAAGAAAGATGAGACAAATAGTGTGACAATGTAGATGTTTATATAGCTAGAGGAAAGCAAGTAAACTTAAACAGTAAAAAAACACTGCTTTGTGTAATTCAAAAGTAAATAGCATCAGCATGTGTGAGATGCCTTGCCACTCATTGTTTTCCATTAGAGCTGCAATGAGCATAGTATAGCACCTTTTAAATTCTCATTCTCAATTACTCTGCAAAAGGTTATTCAGTAAAAACATTTTACTCAGTTGATCTTCTACTGCAGAAAAAGTTTGTTTATATTTAGGAAGGTATAAAAAAATTCAGATTGTTAATTATTGATTAGCCATTAACACAGAGTTGTTATTTTAGAAAGGAATCTTTCTAAAATAAGTCTTGTCAAAAAGTGGTAAACATGCACTTCAAACATAAGTGCATGTTTACCACTGCCAGGTTAAAAAGCAGATTGAAAAGTACAAGTTATTTTATTTGTTTAATGAGTTTTATAGAGCATTGACATGGTGAATAATCAATTTTTATGTTTTATTATGTTTATGTAATATAATTTTACTTTCATTAATTTTCTATGTTTAACTTATATTCTTGAAAATATACTAAATATTTCCATTGCATTATATTTTAGCAGTAATCTACTCATTTGATTTTGTTTCTTGAAATCAAAACTTTGGTGTGGTATTTTAATTTGATTGCTCATAATTACTGACTAGATTTTAACCTGGTATTAAAAATCAGGTAGGCTTTTAAGAATTTAAATTTTGAAATTACATAACGTGTATATGTATTTGTATTAATATCTATACGTTTTCTGGTATAATATATTAATTATATTGGCTTGGAATGTATCTGTAATATATAATTTTTAGTGCCACATGGTGAGAGCTATTTTTAAGCTGTAAGTTAATTAAAAAATTATGCAACATCAATTTTCCTTCAAAAGAAAGATGGGATAAATCCTGTGAAAAATTGCTGCTTTTTCAGTGTGTTTATGATAATCAAGGATGAACAATGAATCATTGTTGTTACTGCAACACTGGTGATGGTGTCATTAATTACTAGGTATACATTTCCTACCCATGAAAAAAATGCCTTTATTCAATTAATAGCTTTTTTTTCACAAATATTATTATTTATCATATTATAGCATTTCCTTGAATCACTGAATCCAATGGAAGGAAGATCAGACAAAGAAATCAATGACTATTTATACAGTAAATCTCTGGAGATTGAACCAAGAGGGTGCAGGCAGCCACCAAAATTTGTAAGTGTTTTTTGGATTATGCATTCATAATACAGGATGATGAAAATTTTGTTACCCCTTATATAAGAGAATAGTTATTACTAAAAATAAATGCATTAAAAATAATACTTAATGTCACAAATTACATTAACATAACAAATTAACATTGCATTAAATTAAATAGCAATTAATTAAATTAACATAAAGTAAATTCCAATTTCCCTGTATGTATAAATATATGAAGGCAGATTTAAATATGTGTGGACTAGCAACACTTTTGTTACTATAGTTATAATTGATTTGGCGACTGTTATGGTCTGATAGAGTAATCAGTCCTTGGTTGGTATATGTGTAATGTAGTGTTTGCTGTGGCAGCCAAAGCAGAACTTTCCGTTATTTTTGAAAGAATCACAATTGAGTTTAATGTTAAAACTGGCATATAATTCCCTCCAATGATTACACAGGCCTTAGAACCTTATAGAACCTCTATAAGGTTCTACGGCAACAAATCTCATTCTTCCACCAGTGCAGACCTTAGCTCACCTAGTGACCAAGAAATTGACTGTAAGCATGCAGTGTGACACCTGAGGGTGCCCCACACATGTTCGATTGGATTTAAGTATGGTGATTGTGCTGGCCACAAGTTTTTGGATATCTTCAGTTTCAAGATATTCCTCCCCCACTTGAGCTTTATGTGCAGTGGCATTGTCATGCATGAAAAGAAAATCTGGGTCAGCCACACCCCTAAAAAGTCACACATAGTGTTCGAGGATGTGTTCTTGTTACCTCTGCACAGTTACAGTACCCCTATCAAAAACATGAAAAGGGGTGCCATTGATAATTATTTTGCCCCACACGAGAACACCATCTCCACCATAAGAGTCCATTTTTCTGATATTGGAGAGATGGTGCTGCATTCCTCATCATCTCCAGATGAAATAATGTCTGCAATCAGTTTGTAGCTTAAAATGGAACTCACCAGAGAACAGATCTGTAGCTTATTTGTCAAGACTCCAAGTCACATGTTCATGGCTCCAGTTTCAACGATCTCTGCGGTGACTTGGGGTTAATGGATACAAATCACTGGCTTCCTTGTGTAGAGACTATTTGAATTGAGCCATCTTGGCACAGTCCAGTTGGAAATGTTTTCACATGTGGCCACAACAACCTTCAAGAGACAGAGCCAAACAGCAGTCTGTTCTGGTTGATGTAGCCTTGGGCGACCATTGGCCAGCTCTTCTTGTAATGGTTCTTGTCTCCTGAAACTAATTCCATAATGCCGAAATAATGCTGCATGACACATTAAGCCAACGTGCCTGCGACTGTCCTGCCCGGCAACCACCATCACACAACGACCCACCATCTCAAAGAATCATCTAAATGCCGATGACTTGCCATACTGAGTACTGGATTTGTCCCTAAAGGCCACTACACATATTGAGGTAAACCTGTCAGTTGTGCCTGCCCGAGCACACCTGTACAGGTCTACCGGAGCTGTGGATGATAAAACTGCACAGTTATTTTGACCTGCACAGGTAACCAGAGGAAATATGAAAAATCATTCGAATTGCCTGAACCGGAGTGAACTGTGCAGGCAAACTGGAGCATGGCAGGTGCACTGCCATGGTCAGCCGACTCAATGAATGGCATTGGATGCACTATGGGCATCTGGTAAACCTGTACAGGCATGCCTGCACAAGCATAACTGACAGGTTTACCTGAACATGTGTAGTGGCCTTAACTCTTAGCAAGGCAAAAAACTGGAATGAAGTGATGTGGTTGCAACCTGTGTTTTTATAATTTGCATAATGTGCAGCTCAGTAAAGCGGTTGATCGATTTCTATTGGATACTTGGAGCTTACGTGCCAGGATGCCTATTATATCACATATTCACCTTTGGCAACAGTATTCACAATATTCATGAGAAACATTTTGTTCTGTTAATTTTGCCAAGCAACGTAGATGTTCAAAGATACAAATATTTGACTAAAGAAAACTGAGCGAATAAATATATTTTCCATTTGAAGTAAACATGAAAATTTAAAAACATTCACATGTGTAAACCTTCTTCTTCTTCAAACATCACCTATCCCTTAGTTATCACTCTACGTAGAGAGAAACTTAAGTTTCTATGCTTAGAAAACTTAAAAATCACAACTGCTTAATAAACTGTTCACTCTCTGTAACAGCCACACAACTTATGGTTTAAAGATGAACTAGCCAAGATCTAAGTCAATCATGTTCTCCAGAGTATAAATAAGAAAATCTTGCCAAGGATAAAACGATGACATTGCAAACTAGTTTTTCCTACCTCAAAATTAATCTGTAAACTCTAAAGTTACCTTTATATCAGTTGTCCATTAACTGACATTCCTCTTGAAATGTAAGTATCACTATATATATTTAATAACTACAAAATTCTAGTATCTTTGAAAGTGCCGAAGAACTAAAACTGCCTCTATTTAAAGATTCACAAAATGAAAATTGCATTACATATTCATATAAACTAAAATAATCAACTTTGATGCTGACACACAGACTATAATTACCTTCAATGCAGGTTGCAGAAATCATATACAGTTTCATCACATAACTGTTCTTAGCAAACTTCAATAATACTGTATATACATACATACATAATTACTAAGTACTGTTTTTTGATGATGATATTTCTTTCATTATTCTTACATTTTTCTATTATGCTTGCTCTATGTAAACACTAACTGGTCTGAGTAATTACAGACCAGTTAGTTTAACTTCTGTTCCAGGTAAAATAATGGAGTCACTGGTTAAAGATGTATTGCAGGATCATCTAGACAAGACTGCAGCAATAATTCAGACACAGCATGGGTTTGTTAAGAGAAAGTCTCGTCTGGCAAATTTGGTAGGATATTATGTTGTGATTACAAAGGAACTGGATGCAAAAAATAATTCTGATATCATATATTTTGGATTTCAGGAAAGCTTTTGACACTGTTGTGCATGGAAGACTACTGTACATATTGGAGCAGAATGGTATTAAGGGTAAGTTGCTACAATGGATAAAAGGATGGTTGAGTGGGAATGCACTCAACCATCCTTTTGAGGGTGGTAATCAATGGATGCTGCCAGAGGGTAGTAATCAATGGATGCTGCACTTCGTGGACTAATGTTGTTAGTGGAGTCCCACAGGGTTCGGTGTTGGGTCCTCTGTTGTTTTGTATATTTATCAATGATATTGATGAAGATATATCAGGCTTAGTGTCGAAGTTTGCAGATGATACAAAGGTTGGCAGTGTGCTACTGCAACAGGATCTAAAAAATTTGGGCAGATGGGCTAAGAAGTGGCAACTGAATTTTAACCTTGACAAATGCAAAGTACTGCATATGGGTAGAAGTAACCCCAGAGAAACTTACCAACTGTGTGGTATTACGCTTAAGGTGGTAGAAAATGAAAAAGACCTGAGAGTAATTGTGCAGTCAGATATGAAGTTTTCTGAGCAATGCAGACAGGCTGCCAGGGCTGGTCTTGGGGTGTTGTCAATGATATACAGGAATTTTGCTAGCAGGGAAAAGGAGGTGATTGTCCCTCTGTATAAGGCAATGGTCAGGCCGCGCCTTGAGTACTGCATACAGGTCTGGAGGCCTCATTTTAGGAAGGATGTAGATTTGCTTGAGCGTGTACAGAGAAGGGCAACAAGATGGGTGAGGGGAATGAAGAGAATCCTCTTACCAATTGAAAGTTCTGCAAATTGCAGTGGCTGGAGACTAGGCACCTGCACGGTGATCTGATTGAGGTGTATAAGGCCTTGAATGGGTTGAGCATGCTTAATTCTGATGGGATCCTTCCACTTGTTCAGATTACGAAGCTAAGGGGGCATAAATTCAAATTAAGAAAAGACAGATATAGAATAGATAAGCAGAAATTTGCCTTTAGCCAGCGGGCGGTTAATTGCTGGAACAAACTTCCATCTGCCATGGAAGTTGATAGGTTAAATAAATTTAAGGAGGGACTGGACAGGCATTTTGAGGGAATGGTGTGATTTTTTTTTTTTTTTTTTTGCTGCTGCTCCATAAGCTCATACACTTGCTTTCTTGCATCACATGCCACTACTACTATTACATCACTGTTGTTATGCTGAAACATTGTCCAAAGGGTGGTCAATGAGTTAGGGATGTGAAATTATGTATGAATATACTACTAAGATAAGTTAATGTTGATTTATTTGTTTTTCTAAATCTGTCAGTTACTGAACTAGAGCCATAAATTATTGATGGTCATAAATGTGAGGTCATAATTGATGATTTTGATTATTTAATTTTATTATATTATTCGAATGGTATAATCAAATTATATGATTTGATTATTTCTATTATTGAATTCTCTCAATTACTAATCATTCAGTTGTGCCCATGATTACCATAAATATGGCGAGAGATGGTATGCTGGAGAAGGGTGAAGTCTGATCCATTATAAAATTTCTTCATTTGCAAGGTAAAGAAGCTAAACAAATCCATGAGTTGAATAAAGCTATATATTGGGAGGAGGATTACCAACCACATTAAACTGTGCAAAATTGGAAAAGTCAGATCAGGTTTGGACAAAGCAGCATGCATGCTGACCCAGGAGAAGAAAGATCTGTCTCGCCACAGACCCTGCCATTGTGGCTAAAGTTGAACAGCTGGTTCTTGGAGACAGATGTGTTGCTATAAATTTTATTAGATGAAGTGATCCTGGTCATGAGCCTATTTGCACCATAATGCACGAGTTCCTGCACATATCTAAGGTAGCAGCCTGATGGTTTCTCAAATTGTTGATACCTCCTGAAAAGCTTCATAGGAAAGAGCATTCCACAAAGAGAGAATGTTGATGATTTTTTTTTTACTGAACTGTGATTATGGATGAGTGTTGTGTACATCACTATGACCCAAAAATAAAACAGATGAGCAAAGAATGGAAACATTCATCTTCAGCAACCCTCAAAATGGCTAAGTTTCAGTTGCCTGCCAACATGGTAATACAGTAAACCCCCGCTATTCACAGTATCTGTATTCGTGGTCGCTGATTTAATATAAAATGAAACCTAAAAAAATGTGAATTTTAAAGCACTGTGAACATTTTCCGCCATAAAAAAACATGGGCACGGCTAAAATCATCTTTCCCGGTCAAAACAGCGCTCAGTGGTTGGGGGGGGGGGGTGAGAGGGGTGACAAAATCGTGAGCGTGGATGTTTCTTGCTAATCCTTGTTCAGTATGTGCTATGCGCTTGTCATGGAAGGTTTCGTCATTTGCTTTTAATTTATATGCTTATAAATTGAATAACTTTATCAATTTAAAAATTGATATGCTTACAAAAGTGAAAAATCTACCGTTTTGCAGTGTGTTAATCTAAACAGACTTTTTCGAGTGTGTTAACGGAAGAAAGTGACTTTATTGTGGACAAGTTCTTTTCGAACTCCTACAAAAATATGGCTACGAATAACAAGGGAATTGTGAAAAGATCAAAGAAGGTGATGACATTAGCGAGTAAAATTCAATTATTAGACAAAATTTCTAATGGTGAAAGTGTCTCGTCAGTCGCAAAACATAAAATCAATAAGTCAACGGTACGATCAATCAAGAAATCGGAAGGAAAAAAACATCTTTATCAACACTTTAGCGAAACTGGTGATAGCACTGGCGGGATAAGTTTTTTAGTTATAGCAAAGCCGGATTTAAAGATTTGTTTGAAATTTCTAATAAATATTGCATTTAATATTGAATTGTTTCTTATTTTCATTTCGATGCCTTATGCTTGCATTTCACTATGTTACTGTCTATGTACATAGTCATATTATGAAGGTACATATAATACGTACATACATACATACAAACTTTTAGACTAGTTTTTCTTGTATATTACATACTTTGGAACAGAACCCCTTTATTACTATGGGAGCCATAACTCAGTATTCACATTTTCGGTATTTGTGGCGTTTCTCAGGAACATAACCCCCGCAATTAGCGGGGGTTTACTGTATTATCGGTCTTCTGGTACTTCAAAGTATCATCCTAAAGATTATTTCCCAAAGGGCAGCAGCAGCATCACAGTACTACAGAAACCTCCCAGGAAAGTTAAGCAAGCAAAGCAATGAAGTTGAAGAGATGCTGGAAGCTATCCAAAGGTGTCTGCCTCCTACTCAACAATGTTCAGAAGGTTGCTCTCATAGTGGGCTTTGCAGTCAGGCGTGGCTTTGAAAATCTACAGTACTCACCTCGTTCTCCCAGCTTCTCATCATCAGACTATTCCCCAAAATGAAGAAGCTATTATGGTTCACAGATTTTAAACTGACGAGGCAGTAATTAATGAAGTGGAAGCCTGGTGTCTTCTGAGAGTGAGAAGTTCTATTCAAGAGGCCTGAAAAAGATTATACAATAATGGATGTGTAGCTTTAGAAAGTAGCTACATATAGAAGGATGAAATTGCCAACCAAGTTTTAGATCCCTAACTCAAATGTTTTTGGGTGAGGGTAGATACATATATATCACCCATTGCAAGTAAGGGCTCATGGCATGTGCAGAATGCTAGTAGCTTTTTACCATTATTGCTAGGTTTATTTTTCTTTTCAACTTTACATACCTATCTCTGTAGATCATTACAGTCAGGTATGCTACAACAAACGATGCTACAATGAATGAATGCTACAACGAACAGTTTTTATCAATAAAATCAGGATGCTACAACAAACGAATGCTACAATGAACACAGATGCTACAACGGGGCAATACTGTCGGCTGACGTAGCACGCACGTGCGGATGACATGTTGGGGCCTTCCCGCTTTAATTAGAGCGTCAGTTATCTGCTTATTTGCCCTTTAGCAGTGAAAATATATTTTTTAATTATTCTGCTATATAATTTTAGCCATGAGCCAGCAAAATAGAGTGAGAAAGCTAATTAACTTAGATATTAAGAAAGAAATAATTTCCAAGTGAGAAAGTCAAAAAAGTGTAGGAGATCTAAGTGCTGAATATGGTATGGCAAATCAACAATCAGTACAATTTTAAAAAACAAGAAAGAAATAAAAAGTGCACAGGTCACAAAGAGAATCTCTAGGTTAAGCAGTTCACGTTGTAATATCACAGAAAAGATGGGAAACTCTTCTATTAGTGTGGATTAATGAAAAACAAATGGCAGGTGATAGTGTCAGTGAGGTGATTATTTGTGAAAAGGCCCAAACAATTGTTTGAGGAACTTGGTACTAAGGCTCCTAGCACAAGTACTAGTTCTGTGAAGAAGTTTTTTGGCACCAAGGGGTGGTTTACTGGATTTAGGAAAAGGATTGGGTTACATAGTGTTGTGCAGCATGGTGAGGCTGCCAATGCGGATAGGTATACTGCTGAGCAACATCATGAGAAATTTAAGAAAATAATTGAGGATGGAGGCTTTCTTTCGCAGCAGGTGTTTAACTGCAACGAAACTGGCATTTTCTGGTAGAGAATGCCACGCAGAACAGATATCACGAAGGAGGAGACCATCTTATCTGGCCATAAGCCAATGAAAGACCGGCTTATATTGATCTTTTGTGCCAATGCTTCGGGTGACTGCAAGGTCAAACCACTGCTCATGTACCATTCGGAGAACCCCAGTTTAAAAACATCAGGAAAAACCGCCTTAGTGTTTTGTGGCATTCAAACCACAAGGCTCAGGTGACCAGGAGTCTTTTATCCGACTGGGTAACTGAGGTGTTTGGCCCACTGTCCATGACTACCTTAGGGAGAAGGGTGTTCCATTGAAGTCCTTTTGGTCATGGACAATGCTCCAGCCCACCCTCCTAATTTGATGGAAGAATTACCAGATGAGTTCAGTTTTATCAAGGTTCACTTCTTGCCACCTAATACGACTCCTCTCCTCCAGCCTATGGACCAGCAGGTGATTGCAAACTGTGGATTTTAGTGTTTTGCACCAACCTTACGTAAAAATAAAAACACAAAGGAAACTGGACTTTTAATAACTGTGTTTATAATAAATTATAATAACCTGTATTTACAATAAATTTAACTTTACGATAAACTATACATATAAAATATTAAAATCTGCTACATTAAGAACAATAAAATGCATTAAAATATACTAAGTTAAAAGCAATAAAAAACCATAGCTTTCAAAGGCTCCAGCCTTCTTCTTCAGCGGTATTTTCTTATTCTGCAGTACATCTTTAAATATCAGCAGGTTCATGGTACTCATCACGTGTTTCATTCTCACGCGTTCCGTTCTCTTGCGTTGTGGAACCGGAAGTGGCTCGAGCGGGAGTCATACGGAACCGTTCATCCCTTCTAAGGATAGTGGCCTCAAAGAGGGGATGAAACCGCGTACCTCTATCTCTATTAATGTTGGTTGTAGAACAGATCCGCAAACTCTCGAGCCACTTACGGTCCCAGAACTTATGCGCCCGATCGGTGATGATAGCATCGTCCGGGGAGATCTGGTGCTGCTTCTCCCAAAAATGTTCGGCCACGGTGGATTTGCCATACTCCGCATTTCTTATTGCCTTAGTGTGTTGAACACACTAAGGCAATAAGAAGCTTCACAATGAAGAGGCAGAGGCACTGAAGAAGAGGAAGAGAAGCTTTCAGGGACAAGAAGGACGTGGATGAGGAAAAAAGACACGGCATTCCAGCTGAGGACCTTAAAGAGGTGTTCTCTTGCTGGAATAAATTGTCCAAACTTTTAAAAGATTATCACCCGGATATTGCCACTGTGGAAATGGGCCTTAATCATTTTAATGACTCCTTGATGGCCCGCTTTTGGATGTTCCAAAAATCCAAGATAAAGCAGGCAACCCTGGATTCATTCTTCAAAAAAGTGGACAAATGCCCTCCAAGTGATGAATCTCCCACAGGACAGTCACCCAAGATGAGTAGGAATGATGACTCCTCTCCTTCCGAGAAGCAGTGTTGTAGCACACGTTTCTTGATTAGACCGGGGTTCGAACCCGTGACCACCAAATACGGAGGATGCGGAAAGGTCAGGGAATGACCATCGCATATTCCCGGAGCAATATGGCCTTAGTTGCTAATGCTCCTAAAAACCAAATAACAGCAACAACAACATCCTCTCCTTCCACCACTACATGATTTTTATTAGGGAAAGTTTAATATTTTCACTCGGAGAATACTGTTTATGCTTTTCATGTGTGAAAGATTTTTTATGCTTTTATTATGGAAAGTTTGATTATAGTTTTCACTAGGGAAAGATTGTTTATCCTTTTCATGTGCGTTAGATTGTTTATGCTTTTTATTAGGGAAAGTTTGTTCATATTTTTCACTAAGGAGACATTGTTAAAAACAATGTTTCTATTAAAACATATGCTTTTCAAATTTTATGTACATTGTATAAAGTTAAATAAATTAATTTTATATTATTTTTACACTTATATTTTTCCTGTTTAAATCATTGTATTGGATGGTAACTTTGCTCTAGACTGTGGGCCTGGAACAGATTACCCCTAAATACATATATTTCAATGTATGCGAGAACAAACAGATGCTATAACGAACAAGGTTCTAGAACCAATTACGTTCATTCTAGCATACCCCACTGTATTTCCTTTTCTGATGTTTAATTCTTCAGCCAGTACCTTTTTTTTTTTGTTTATTGTTAGCTGTTGCTCTTTCTAAAATGTTAAGGGACTTTCTCTTTTACTCCAATAATGATCTGTATGTGCAAACAGATTTCATTTGTCAACTGACCATCTTAAATTTTGCCACCAGATTAGTTCTGTAAGCCTATTGCTACACCTTTCTTGCACTTTCTCTTACTTCCAGATTAAATTAATTTATAATTTAATTTAGACTGGATTGCAGGAAGTTTTATTTTAGCAAGTGAGTTATAAATTACTGTAATAGGCTACCTACATGTGCAGTAGAGGCTGACAGTTTTGGGGAAATTCGAAGGTCAGCTGTATAGTTACCTACTGGAGGAGGGAATTGCATAGGTTGTCTATTTCCTTTTCTCTTATTATTTATTGTTTATTTTATTTATTATTAATACTATTTTTTTAAGCAGGTGCAGCATAAGCCTTAGGCTTCCTTGTACCATATGGCATTACTAATATTAATACATCATTAAGTAAATCCCATATAAGTACATTGCGATCACTGCCACCTAGTGGTTCTTTTATATGCAGATCCATAATGCATGAAGAATCCTGCTGATAATCAGATCATGAGTAGTGCTCTGTCTTATTGCTTCTCTAACATGCTGCTATAGAAAAGTTATTCAATAAATCCACAAGTCTTGCTATTCTGTGAGTAACCAACCTACAAGTTCCAGTCAATATCTGGAAAGTTAAAATCACCATTATAAGAACTGATTTACTGGCCCACTATTTCTTTGTACAGTTGTTCATTGTACTCATCACAATCATAAGGCCTATAAAACACTCCAGACTCCTACTCCCATTTTTGTTTTCCCAGTGCTAATGACATGCCAAACAGACTTACATCAATGCCAACTGGATGCACTGCATTAGATTTTATGTGCTTCTTAACTAAGAGCATAAACCCTCCCGTCCTTTCTTTTTACTTTCTTCTCCCCATAATGAAATTCGGCATCCCTTATATCTGAGTGAAACCACATCTCTGATATCCCCACAGTGTTAACTTGTGCAGCACTTCAAATTCATAAAATTTATGCATTATACTCTTAGTATTGGTGTACATGTAAGTATACATGCAACTATTCTTACTCTTAGTTACCTGACACAGCCCATGTATTTCCTTAATCTATCATGACCCACAGCAGGCTTTAAAATCCCTGATACCTTGCTTTCTGGGCTGCTACATGTTCCAATAGGAACATTGCAAGCATTACTTTCACTTCTGCCTAGAGCTATGATTAATCTATTACTCTGTGTATTCCCCCAAGCTTGCTGTTTTCCGACCCACCAAACATTGCCTCGATAGCATCAGCAAATTTTCTTGCACCATTTCTATTTAAGTGTATCCCATCCCTGTAAAAGCAGTCTCTCCTGTTAACAAGCACAGATTATGCTGAGAGAAATTCTGTGCCTTGAATACTCTTCCCTATTGTGCCTGGACAGAATTGTAGACACTTTAAAATTTATCCATAACTGCCAATTTTTTTCCAATCACCTTTTGTGTCCTTAAAAGATATCTGCTCTACAGCATCATCAACTTTTGCCCCTGGCAGACATACCTTGGTACTATTTCACCTATCGTTTTTGCACAATATATTTCTTGATTAGACCGGGGTTCAAGCCCATGACCACCAAATATGGAGGATGCAGAAAGGTCAGGAAATGACCACCGCATATCCCCAGAGCAATATGGCTTTGGCAAACAAGCTAACACAATATATTTCCCTGACAATAGAGTCGCCAACAATAGCTTCATCCTGTGGGACCAGCAAATTCTGCTTTGTGGGGTTGTTACTATGGTGTTGAGGTGGGCAGCTGAGAGCTTGATGGGCCCCAACTTAATTCCTTCAAGGGCATCTACCCTGTTCTTCAATCTCATAAAAATGCCCATCGGAACACTGAGTTGACACCTAATATCCTCACACCGAGCATCAAACACACACAAAGGTATACCGCTTTGCCTGTGTCATGTCCCGTTTCAGAAGGATCTGCAAACATCAGACAAGTAGTACATTTCATGAGGCTGCGATTCAGGCAGTTACCAGCCACCTCAATTCTCCCCTGATCCACAACAATCCCGCTACTTTGAGCCCTCTGCTGCTCTGGTCTGAGGCATGATTTCCATTCAAATTCAGCTTAATTGCTAATACAGTAAAATCTCGTTAATACAAACTCGGTTTATACAAAGTACTCATTTATATGAAGCACATACCATTCCCCTGCAAAAGGATAGGCTTTTCTGTGTAAATATATTTGTTTATTACTAAATTCGGTTAATATGTATTACAAAGTTCTTTTTCACCCCATGAGAAATAAATATTGTCATTTTGTATGTTTAATACAAATCTCGGCAGAGCGATCCAATTATTCCACCCGGCCACCGGGCTCCCTACTTCCCGAAGGATGGCACTGACTTGTTAGAAATTAGTTTTGTGTAAACAAAAGCAGTTTATGGTAGCTACAATGTCAAAGGCACTCTGAAAAACATCTTTCTGAAGGAGGAGTTGTTAAATTAACAAAAGAATAAAAAGTTCTAAGTTGTTTACATGCACTCCCTCGCTCTCCACTGGAATAAGGTCAGTTGCAATTATTACCCCAGTTCAAAGAGTTTTTTGCTATCGTATACACTATACAAAAATCAATTTTTTGTGCCATTTTATCTGAGCTGACGTCGTTTTCGGAACTTGTGTCTTTAAATTAATTTAAAATTTGTTTATATTAAATCTTATCTAGCAGCGTTATGGCGACAAAACATAGAAGGACAGAATTAAGCCTGGAAATTAAACTAAAAATTGTACAAGAGGCTGATAGGATGAAAAGAAGCAAAACGGACATTGCAAAGGAATACAACATCCCTTTACCTGCTTTATCTACAATACTGAAAAACCGAAAAAGACTTGAAAAAGTGCACGATACTGGAGCAGCGATGAAAAACAGGAAACAAATTTGTGGTGCAAAACACAATGAGCAGCTTTAAAGGAAACTTTTCGAGTGGTACCAACAAATGCATGCATCTAATTTGCCAATATCAGGTCCAATTTTGCAAGAAAAGGCAAATTATCTAGCTCAGCAACATGGGATGAGTGACTTCAAATGCAGCAGTGGCTGGCTCCAAAGATTTAAAAACAGTAATAACTTGCTTTCGCGAAATGTTTGTGGTGAGTCTGGATTAGACGACGAAGAAAAGACTACAGACTGGTTGTGTTCTGTATGGTCCATCCTTGAAAAATATGGGGCAAAGGATATTTTTAATCTCAACGAGACAGGTTTATTTTATAATTTGCTGTTCATGGAGTCTTGTCATGGAGGAAAATTAAGTAAACAAAGGTTCACTGTTCTGTTATGCTGCAATTCAGATGGCAGTACAAAACTACACCCACTTGTGATTGGTACGTTTTCCAAGCCAAGATGTTTTAAAGCAGTTAACCAACTTCCCTGTGATTATGAGACCAATAGAAGTGCTTGGCTTACGGTCAAAATTTTTCAGTCTTAGTTATCAAAATCGGACAGAAGAATGGCTTCAGAAAAAAGGAACATTTTGATGATTCTAGACCGTTGTACAGCACATTCTGCTGAGACATTTAAGTTGACAAATATACGGCTGTTGTTTTTACACCCCCCCCAATACCACTGGTTTAATGCAACCACTGGATCAAGGCATTATTTATAACCTCAAGAGAGCATATAGAGCCCACCTGATAAGGTACTTGATCTGCAACATAGAAGGAGGGAACAATTTGCAGCCAAATTGGAATGTCTTGGATGCTATCCATAATCTTGTTATTGCTTGGGAAAGTATTACATCAATGTAATAATCAACTGCTTCAGAAAATGTGGCTTTGGAGAGAACATCATCGAAAAACATGGTCCAGCAGACAAATATGATAGCAACAATGAAGAATAGAGGAATTTGAAGGAGCATATGAATTTTGTTGGCGAATTGGAAGAGTTTTTGAAGGTGGATGATGAAGTTGCTACCACTGCAACGCCAACACCAGAAGAGCTGCTGGGTATCAAACAAAATGATGCTGTTTTTATTACCAGCGAAAGTGAAGAAGTGTGCACACTGCCATCTAAAAACGATGCCCAAAATGCATTGAACATAATAGAAAATGTCTTGGCCTGCAGTAACATTGATAAAGAAACAACTATGGCATTTGATAACGTCTGTGCTGTAGTTAAAAATGCATATGGAACCAAAACTATGCAAACATTGGATTCTTTCTTTAAAATTAGATTAATTTATTAAAAAGTTAATGGTTTGTATATGCTCCTTTTATATTAAGATTGTAATTATTTTTTCATTTCATTTCCGTTAATATTGCTTTTCTCTTAGTTTATCATACAAATAAAATAAAATTCCTATTACTGTATTGTTAGACAAGGCTTTTGTTTTTATTTTATTTTTATTATTTTATTTTATTAATTTATTTTTGATATTATTTATTATTATTCTTAGATATACAGTATGTACCAAAAAAATATATATAATAATAAATAACGGTAAACTTTTGACACTTTTGGGGGACCTCGTTACTACAAACCTTGTTATTACAAAATGTGAAAATTTACGTCCCTTGAACTTTGTATTAATGAGATTCCACTGTACTACACTAAAGTAATATACTTAAATGCAGTAATAACCGGTTATGCAGTAATATTAGGCCATAAAGTTTATATTATTAAAATACATTATACATAATACGTTATGTATAATGTATTATTATACATACCGTATTATGTATAATACGTTATGTATAATAATGTTATGTAATATTAACTTTAGTATAGTTTTCACTATACTAAAGTTAAGTTAATTATAATATCTAATAAAATTATCTATTAATGCCAATCTACATGATTCGAACTTTTGAGATACCTATTTATCACAATTAAGACAGAAGTCCTATACCACATACTACATTGTATCTCGTACAGAGTTATGAGATACAATGTTCACAACAAATAGCTGATACAAAGGTGTTACGTGTATTATGTAGTAACTTACAAAATCTCTAGCTAAATTTAAAAATTAACTAACAAACGTGATTGGAATTATGAGGCTATTTATAGAATACAATTTAATATGCTCATTAGGTCAATAAAACAGCAAAAATTTTCATAAAGTTATCTATTCCTAGGAAGGTAGATCTTAAAGTGTCATTTATAAGATTATACATATTTTTCATATTTAAAATATTTTCATCATTAAAAAATTTTAAAAACTGTATAACTTCATCTTTAAATGTGTTGATTTTAAATGTGTTGATTAATTTTTCATTATTCACATTAAAATCATTTCATTTTTAAAAAATATAGTAAATATATTTAGTGTTTCACAGTATACTTCTCTTTGATGATTAATTTCAGAAATAAGAATATCATAAATAAAATTTACAGTATTAGCCATAAACATTTCTTTTCCACGTAATTTAACTTCATGGTATGTTGCATCATCATACATAATTTTACATTTTTATTCCATTAAAGTAATTTAATTTCACCTAAATATTGGTCTGGTATTCGCCATTGTTTTAGAAGCAGAAAAAAAATTGTAGCAATTTTGTATTAAATAAAGTAATGCACTGCTTCAGAACAAGATTCTGCTACATTATTGCCAATCAAATTTAAAGAATAACTAGAACATGATACATAATGTGCTATAGAACTATATTGTTTCAATCTGGCCTGTAATCCTGAATACTTTCCTGCCTTATTAGAAACATTTTTGTGGTGTGCTCCCTGCAGTTTTTAATATCTATAGAAAAATTATTTTGTTTAAGATTATTCACTAGCATTAGTAGAGACATATGATGCAAAAAAGCAAGCAAGCTTATATAGCATTGGCCAAAAAAAAAAAAAAAAAAAAAAAAAAATGCCCATTTCACCCATCAAAAGAATTTGTTTGAACTATCAACTTCCACAACAACTGATGGAAGTTTGTTCCAGAAATCAACCACCCGTTTGGCTAAATACAAATTTCAACACGTATATTCCACAACTGTCTCTCCTCAATTTGAATTTATGCCCCCCTCGGGCAACTAATCTCAGCATGAGGAAGAAACCCATCAGAATTGAGCTCGCTCAAACCATTCAAGACCGTATACATCTCAATCAGATCACCTCGCAGGTGCCTACTTTCCAGGCACTGCGATTTGCAGAACTTAAATCTTCTTGGTAAGAGAACCCTTCGTTCCCCTCACCAGTCTTGTTGCTCATCTCTGTACTCGTTCTAGCAGCTCTATATCCTTCCTAAAATGAGACCTCCAGACCTATATGTACTACTCAAGGTGTGGCCTGACCACTGCCTTATAAAAAGGGATAATTACTTCCTTATTCCTGCTAGCAAAGTTCTTGTATATCATTGACTAGACCACATGAGCTCTCCTGGCAGCCTTTCTGAAATATTCTGAAATCTGACTGCACAATTACTGGGAGCTCTTTTTCATTCTCCACAACCATGAGTGTAGTACTGCACAGTTGGTACATTACTCTGCAGTTACTGCTACCCATAAGCAGTATTTGCATTTGTCAATGTTAAAACTTCAGTTTCCACCTCTTAGCCCATCTGCCCAACTTTTCTAGATCCTGTTGCAGTAGCGTACTGTCATTAACAACTCTGCCAACCTTCATGTTGTCTGCAAACTTGGACATTAAGTCTGATATACCTTCATCAATATCATTGATAAATACAGAAAACAACTATGGGGCCCAGGGCCAGATTAAGGATGAAAGAGGCCACCAGCCATGTTTAAATTTAAGGCCCCTTTAATATATATATATATATATATAAAAACTATTATTATTATTAGAAATTTTTTAGCGCTACTTTAGAAAATATTTACACGGAAAATGAGGACCCTCTTCAGGTGAGGCCCCCAGCCATGGCCTGTTTGGCCGTAGCGTTAATGCAGCCAAACACCAAACCCTGGGGGACTCCACTGATAACATTAGTCCAAGAAGAGCAATGTCCATTGTTTTCCACTCTCTGTCTTCTCCCAATCAATTATCCCTTTATCCATAGCTGCAACTTGTCCTTAATGCTATACTGCTCCAATTTGTATAGCAATCTTCCATGTGCAACAGTATCAAAAGCTTTCCTGAAATCCAGATATACAGGTAGGTCCTGGCTTTACGAGTTAATTTGGGCACCTCCGTAGCCAGGTGGGAAGGAGCAGCAGTTCGTTGCACACGCTTCTTGATTAGACCTGGGTTTGAGCCCGTCACCACCAAATACAGAGGATGCGGAAAGGTCAGGGAATGACCACCGCATATTCCCGGAGCAATATGGCTTTAGTTGCTAATGCTCCTAAAAACCAAATAACAAACATAACAACGAGTTAATTTGTTCCTAACGTGCGCTCATAAAACAGGAAATTATTTCCCCTAGACGTTAATGTTAAAAACAGTGGTTACATTCACAAAAATGAAATTTGACCATAGTAATGTTAAATAAAGGTCAACAGAACTAACATTTTGTTGACCTTTATTTAACTTTATTTATTAATTTATGAATTGAGGATGCATTTGCACATATCCAGTCCATGGGGACCTCTGCTGAATCCAAGATTGCTCTCATAGTTATGGCTAAGGGTTTGCTTACTTCCTTTGCTGCCTCCTTTAATATAACTGGATAGATCCCATCCACCCCAGGTGCCTTTCTTATGTTTAACTTTAACAATTTCTCCTCCACTTTGCTCTGTTATTACAAAATCATTTAGTACCCTGTAGAGTTTGATAAACATTTTGGCTCTACTTCCCCACAGAATTCCTCAATCTGTGAATATAGATGCAAAATACTCATTCAGTTTGTGAACCACCTGAGCAGGATCATCAACAATGGAAGCATCGTTTTCATCCCCTTTCTTCTAGAGTTTACATAAGTAAAGAAATCTTTGCTGTTTTTCTTTGCATCCTTTACCAAGGATTTCTTGTAATCTGCCTAGCTTGCCTAACCTCCTTTGTGACTTGATTACAGAATAGGTTATATCTACCATAGGCTTCTGTGTCACTGAAAATTTGTGTCCCATGCATTTTTCTTCTCTGACATGAGCCTTGTTAGCTCATCTAATATCCATTTAGGCCTAAACCTTGAACAATATTTCTTATTTGCTATGAAGAATCTAGTAGCTTTCAACATTAATTCATCGAATGCTTCCCATTTAGAATTTGCTGTTGGTAAACATCATCAGTTGGTCCCACTGTATAGAATTTAAAAACTGTCTGAGACCACTGCAGTCACCTTTACGAAAACAGAAACCCTTCCCATTACCCCCTGATGTTAGTTTATATCTTTAAGTAAATCCCACACCAGTATGCTGTGCTCACTGCTACCAAGTGGTTACTTTATCTGCAGATTCTTAAAAAATCATGAATAATCACTGCTGATAATCAGCTCAAGTGTATTATTGCCTCTCAAAGATGCTGCTATAGAAAACAATCATCCAATAAATCTGCAAAAGTCTTGCTAGTGTGTGATTGACCCAACCGCAAGTTCCAATCAATATCTAGGAAGTTAAAATCCTCCATTATAAGACATTCTGATTTGCTGGCCTACTCTATTTCTCTTTATAGTTGTTCATTGTATTCATCAGAGTCATTTGTCCTATAACACACTCCTACCCTCATTTTTGCTTATTTCACACCAAACTGACTCAACAATACACTGTCCACCCATGTAAACAGGATGCACTACCTTAGATTCTGTGTTTCTTAACTAACAGCATAACCTCTTCTCCCTTCCTATCTTTCTGTACATATTTACTCCCCACATTCCAATTCTTCATTCCTTATATCTATGTGACACTACATCTGTGATATCCCAACAATATCCGCCTTTAATGTCTTTCCCAGCACTTCCAAATTTAAAAATAATGTATTTACTATACTCCTAGCATTGGTGTACATGCAAGTATACACGCACTTGTTTTTACTCTTAGTTACTCTAACACTGCTCATGTATTTAATTGTTCCATGATGACTCCCAGCAGTTCTTGAAATCCCCAGCAACACACTTTCCAAGCTGCTTCTCGTGCACTGCTTCCCGATAGAAGCAGTGCAAGAATCACTTTCACCTCTACCTGCAGCTACTGTTAATCTATTAGTCTGTGAATCCCCACCCAGCTACCAGTTTTCCGACCTGCCTAGAGCTGCCTCAATATCATCAACAAATATTCTTGCACCCTTTCTATTTAAGTGTAATCCCATCCCTGTAGAAATCCCTCCTGTTTACAAGCACAGACCATGCTGGGAAAAATTCTACCCCGTCAGCCTTGCACAATCTCTCCAGGGCTGAATTGATTTATCAGGCTCTCATCGTAGAATCCCTCCTATTGTACCTGGAGAGAATTGCAGACACTTTCAAATTTAACCTTAACTCATAATTTTTTCTAGGATCTTCCAGTCTTAATGTCATTAGTGTCAATGAATACAACAATATCATGTTTTGTGCCCTTAAAAGATGCTCATCAACTTTTGCTTCTGGCAGACATACCTTTGTCCTATTCCACCTATCTTTTTTGCACATTATATTTCCTGTTCCCCTGACAATCGAGTCACTGGCAATAACTAGCTCACGTGGGACCAGTGCATTCTGCCTTGAGAATTGGCACTACGTTGCTTGCTGCACAAGACTCAGCTGTGGCATTGAGTTTGGTAGCTGAGAGCTTGATTGGCCACCCATTTTCATTCCTTCAAGGGCATCTACCCTACTTCTCGAACTCTCATAGACACCTATCAAAACGTTGCGTTGGTGCCTAATTTCTTCACACTCTCTGTACCTAGCACACACACACAAAGACATTCACCTTGACTAGATCATGTCCTATTCCAGAAAGATCTGCATACATTCCACAAGTTGCTCATTTTTTTTAGAATGTGATGATTTGGAGAATCGCCCCCTTTAGGTCTCTGCTGAGCCACAGCACTCCTGCTACTTTGTGCACATTGCTTTGCTGCTCTGGTCTGGTGCACAATTTCCATTTAAATTCAATTTAATTGATCATTTGACAACACTACACTACACTAAGCTAACAGATTCCTAAATGCAGTGATATGTATTACACTCAAATTTTTCGTTGTGCCTTATACCATCAAGTTCAAGATATATGCTACACTGTACCTTATAATCTAATATACTATAACAATGGCAACAAGTTTCAAATGGATACAGCTTCTACGTATGTTAAGTAGTATTCTTTATAATTAAATATTCTAATTTCTGATTTTTAATTTTCTAATAAAGTAATATTCTTTCTAAATATTCTGCATTATGCTGTTGTATTGGTAGGAAACCAAAAAAATATTTCTTCAATGTCACCATTAGTTGCAACATTATAAAAAATTGATTAATGTGCATGACTAATATCGGGTGTTGAGTCAATTTCTAGTGAAAAATAAATTGCTTCCCATACTTCTGGTATTAAAATTTCTTTTGTTTTATTTACTATTAAATTTATAAATTCATCACACATTTTATGGGAAAGATAATTTGTTCTACCAGTTTCACAGTTAGCATGCATTTCTAAGTGATGCTTTAAAAATTTGTCATATTGACTAAGATATTCCGGCACCTCCGTAGCCAGGTGGGAAGGAGCAGCAGTGCGTAGCACACACTTCTTGATTAGACCGGAGTTCGAGCCCGTCACCACCAAATACGGAGGATGTGTAAAGGTCAGGGACTGACCACCGCATATCCTGGAGCAATATGGCCTTAGTTGCTAATGCTCCTAAAAACCAAACAACAATGGCTAAGATATTCCAAGAAAGTTAAGTAATTGCTACTGTTTATTATGTATATTATCATTTGCTTACCTCTACGTATTAAACCAAGCTTACTAGTTTAACAGTAGCAGTTGTTATTTTCAAAAGATCTCGCCAGTAATTCCTTCAGATTTCAATTTGTTTTCACTAATTCCATATCAACACATCCTTTAATTGAAAGCATTTTTCAATATATACTCATAGCTTGAATACGATCCTTGAAATGCTCATGGTCATTGAATGGCCTAGAGATATTTTTCCAGTCACTGGAACCATTTGTCAGATATCCATTAAATTTGAAAATAATTTACAAATAAAACAATACACAGCCCTACTGCTACCAAAAATAATTAACTATTCCATTAATTTTCATACAGTAAAAATTAGATTCATGAATATTTCTGTAATATGTTCAGTTGCATTCTGTATATGCTATTTTTAAGTTTTCTAATTTCCTAGAATGCTTGGGTTTATTTATTAAAAATATATTCTATAAACATTTCCTTTATATTTATAGGCTACTTTGCAATGTCACTGGGCTACTTTTCAGGTGGTTCTTCAGTTATGTACAACAATAATGGATTATATTGTGTTTCATGAAATTGGTTTTGTTCCATTCGGTTTGCTTCTTCTCCACTTTGATTCGTAAATTCTTTTTCTAATGTTGTTTCTGGTTGTACTTCATCAGCTCTGTTTCTTCATTTTTAATTTCAAATGGTCATAAGAAAGATAAGGCATTTCTTTGAGTTTTCTATTGTTCTTTTTCTTTTCTTCATTTAGCAGCTCCTGAATCATATGTTCTCTAGATTATTTGATAAGAAATACAGTGGCCTGTATCGTAATAAGGCGCCTCCGTAGCCAGGTGGGCAGGAACAGCAGTGCGTAGCACGTGCTTCTTGATTAGACCGAGGTTTGAGCCCGTGACCACCAAATACGGAGGATGCAGAAAGGTCAGGGAATGACCATTGCATATCCCCGGAGCAATATGGCCTTAGTTGCTAATGCTCCCAAAAAAAATTTAAAAAAATAAATAAATAACAAACCAACCAGTATCGTAATAAAATTGATAATATTTTACACAATAAAATATTACCAATTTTATTACAAAATGAAAAATTTTTAAATTTTATACATATAACGTAAATATATAATCCTATAATAACAATAGGTTGTTGTTTTTATGTTTCAGTTTAGAAAATGTTCTTTTGTCTATAGATATTGATACCATATGGCCTAAGTAAATGCTGAAACTTCAGTGTTTGGAAATGTACTTTCAAGGTTTCTTCATGCAGAAATGTGTGTAAATCTTGCACTGATCAGGTGCATATTATTGTCCTCTTCCTGAACAGTACAAGTGTCTTGTAAGAAAATTTGCAAGTGCTGTAGTTCTATGGAAGACTCCATTTCATTTTCTTATTGTTGCTGTTGTGCATCAATTGGTCGCTCAGCTTTATCAGAAGCATTTTCCAAAGCTCTGTCGGAATGTTGAAAGATGCATAAACTGTATTATATGCATTTCTAGGCAGAGGCATAACTAGAATATGGCAAGTTAATCCACAACCACAGGTGACAGTTCAATAGTGGGTGCCAAATGGAATAAAGACTTAGTATAATTGAATTTATAATTTATTTTAATAATATGACAATTATTGCTATCTAAAAAAGTCATGTCAGCCTCGTTTTATATAAAACTACCATCTCAGTGATAATTTTTATAAGTTAATTAATATTAAAATTGATTAAAACTATAAATTAATCTTAAAATATAATTATAATTTCATTATTTTTGTGAAATCAAAATACATTTCTGATTTTGGACATAGGTGTCAAAATTCTTAGTTAGCTTCTGTTTTCATTCCCTTCCAAATTGGCAACTAGTTTGTCAATTACAGATAACAGTATTTCCACAATGAATTTCTGATGACAGTTTAGAATCACATCAGCACAAGGATTGTCATCTACAAAATTTCTACATATTTTTATACATTTATCAGTATTTTTTATATTTTGCATTAGCAACATTTCAAATTTTTAAAATCGACTAGCTGCAAATTCACATGGTCTTGCTGAGATGCCATTAAATCTAAAGCTATACCAAGTTCCAGGTTAGTTTTCTGAAGTGGCAGACTGGTCTTTATGTTCTCTAGTAAATCATTTCACATTTTGATCAAAAACAGTTTCAAAGAAAAGCCAGTGTAGTAAAAGACCCATGACTTCTTGATGTTACATTATTTTTAGTTTTTTTGAATATATAGATTATATTATGAAATAAAAATTTGATTAGGAAAATTGATAAATCAGATTAAAATAAATAGATATTCTACACACAGTTTTAAGTTTGTTATTTTTACCATACTTATTTAAAAGATCAATAAACAACAGGTTGTCTTATGATTTATAGAAATATTCATTTGACATTAGTTCCCCCCCCCCCCCAAACAATAACACGAAATATTATATTTATGTTTTTGGCTTAAAGATATAAACTGTATTATTGATAAGACCTGTACTGTTGTAAAAACTTACCTTTAAAGTGAGTTATGGTCCTTATTTTTTAAAAACTTAGAAAACACTAAACACAACACTGTTCATTAAATAAATACAAGTAAGCACGACCAAGTCTTTGATTAGAATGGCAAAAGGTGCTATGAAAAATATGTTTATGGCTGTTCGCATTAACAACTGAAAGTAATCGAAACAGTGTTTAATGGCACAATAAACTAATAAACCTAGATGTTTCACATTTTCACATCCTGTGGAAGGTTGCAGTACTGAGGTGAATTGAAATATGGCATTCTTTTATGTATATTGCACAATTACATTACACAAAAATTTAGTAATGAAATACCATTTTTGTCGCAATATACAAATTAACATACTTATGAATGGTATCTATTAGACCCATTTTAAACAAACTTTTTAACACAAATTTATCAATTTTGAAATTCACACACAAAATTAAATAAAAGATGCGCTGTTATGATTAAAAGCAAACAAATGAATAATAGTATCTATTGGTAAGAATTAAAAAAAAAAAAAAAAAAAAAACTCAGAAATTATGCTTGCATTGATTTCTGCACTTATAAATAATTGCTGCCACAATGATTTCTAAGTAAGTATTTGCTGAAAAAATTATTTTCGTAACTGAAGTTACAAGTTGTCTTGGTGCCTCCGTAGCCAGGTGTGCAGGAGCAGCAGTGCGTAGCACACGCTTCTTGATTAGACTGGGGTTCGAGCCCGTGACTACCAAATATGGAGGATGCAGAAAGGTCAGGGAATGACCACCGCATATCCCCGGAGCAATATGGCCTTAGTTGCTAATGCTCCTAAAATCCAAATAACAACAACAACAACAATAAGTTATCTTTTGTCCATGAAATGCTTAAACCAATGATGTCTACCAGCAGAGCGAATTCAGGCTGATAGCTTATCTGAAACATACTGTACATGGATTAGACGGGGATAAGAAGTGCTCTTTACTGTAACTCTGCTCCTTACATCTCTTCCTGCTCTGACATTCATAAAAGGTTTTAAGTACAGTTGCACTTGGCTTCTGTAGTCCATAGCAAGTGAAGTATTTAATTTATACAAAAATGTCAAGCTAAAAAGGCACCTGACGACCTGGCCCATGGCTCTTGCCTTGGCTCAATGTTTAATCAGGCGATGTAGAGAATTATAAATTAGATTTAATGAGGATGAAACAATAAATGTAGTATGTATTGATAAATTTCCACAGAATTAGAATAAAAAATTGCCCATGATAATTTTTAATTCAGTTCAGAATTAATATCTACAGCAGTGGTTCTTAAAGTTCAGTATTCCAAGGACCCCTTTTTATTTAAATTTTATCTTCACGAATCTCTGCCTGTAATATTTCTTATTTCAAAAAAAAAAAAAAAAGAGAGACATATGTCATTGAAGAAGTATATTTATTAATACAAATTATTTTTAGTTATTCAATAACATTTAAATTACAATATACACTGAGTGATCACTGAATTACGACCACCTACCTAATACTTCGTAGGTCCTCCTTTTGCCCTCAGTACAGCAGCTATCCGACGGCATTGATTCAACAAGATGTCAGAAACGTTCGGGAGGTATGGCCAACCAAGCTGTGTGTAATGCGGTCAGCTATGGAGGTGATTGGTGTATCCAGACGCCTGATATGCCTTTCCATAGTGTCACACAACTGCTCTATGGGATTGATATCGGTGGAGTTCAGAGGCCAATCGATATGCTGGAAGTCAGAACTGTGTTCCTCAAACCATTTATGCACAACAAGTGCCCGATGGCTCAGTGCATTGTCATCTTGGAAGACACCATCGCCATTCAGGAAAAAGTGTAACATAGCGGGGTATACACAGTCAGCAAGCAGTTGACGATAGCTGAGACCACTGATACGTTGTTCCACATGCACCAGGGGTCCAGGTTCCTGCTAGTGAAACATGCCGCACACCATACAACCACCTCCACTGGCCTGCACTTTTGACACCATGCATGATGGATCAAGAGCCTCATGTTGTTGATGCCAAATCCATACACAACCATTCATGGTGTGGAGTAAATAACGTGACTCATCCGACCAGCACACCTCCTTCCAGTCTTCTAACGTCCAACTTGCATGTGCTTTGCACCAGGCGAGTCTTTTATGCCGATGAACCCTGGTTAGGAGAGGATGTAGTAGGGATCATCTGCTGGTATAGCTCATATGTGCAAGCATGCGACACATGGTCATGGCAGATATTGTTCCGGGTTGGCCCATGTTGTACTGGGTAGTCAACCCTTCAACAGTGTTGCGCCTGTACGAGTAGTCGGACCCGGTGCTCACCTCTAACATCAACCTTTCCTGACATTTGCAGTTTTGCATCAGGTCGTTGTTTTGCCCATTTTGACATCAGTCCTAGTACACTTTAACTACGGTGTCTCTCGAACACCCCACCAGTTCATCTGTTTGGGAAATCAAGGAACCAGCTCGTAGAGTACCACATTCTGTCCTTTATCAAAGTCCAATAAATCCTTCCTTTTACCCATCACGCTCGGAATTTTACTACCTACTGAACCACTGACACTTTATCTATGCTACGTAGGTTGACTAACTCCGCACTCTCGTACCTCATGTGGTCAACAGGTCGCATTCAGTTTTCATAGGGGTGGTCATAATTCAGTGATAACTCAGTGTGTGTGTGTATATATATATATATATATATATATATACAGGGTGATTCACTACCAGTGTGACAAACTTGCAGAAGGTAGGGTGGCACAAAGGCGAAATGGAATCACATAGCATTGCAGGGTCCGAAATGCCTTCGTCATGCGGTAGAGGACGTTGAACGGGAGGTCGCGTGAACAGCGATCCCGCTGGAAGTCAGCATTTGCGAACCGGTTCCCGAGGCAGTAGGATGGACGAGTATTCAAACGGTGAACTTGCCAACATGCACTTCGCATATGGAGCTGCGGACTGTAACAGGCACGCGCCGCTCTGCGCTTGTAACAGGAACGTTTCCCACACAGGCGTGCTCCTCATCATACGATTTTCGCACGTGTGCACAGAAGGTTATGTGAGACTGGTTGTTTCATGAGAGGTACCATGAATCGAGAGCAAACGACGAGGACGCCAGACAATGAAGAGAATGTCCTACGTCTTGCAGAAGGCAATCCGAGTACTCGAGCGATAGGCCAACGATTGGGTATTTCCCAATCCACTGTATGGAGAATACTGTCAACAAACCAAATGAGTTCATACCATCTGCAACGCGTCCAATCATTGGAGCCTGCGGATTATCCACTCCGGAGGACTTTTGCTACTTGGTTTCTTCAACAGAGTGTGGCAGACAGCACATTTGCTGCATCCGTATTGTTCACGGGTGAGGCAAGTTTCACAATAGAGGGAACCTTCAATCAACATAACGCCCATTTGTGGGCTTTGGAGAACCCCCATGGTACGCGAACAAGTGCAACTCAACGCCGTTTCTCTGCAGTACCTTCTGCCCCCTCGTCTGGACGGTAGGGCATACTTGATCTTTCTACAGCAAGTCCTGCTCGAACTTATTGAAGAAGCACATGTTCCTTAGTCGTTGCGCCGCTCAATGTGATTCCAGCATGATGGGGCTCTCCCACATTACACCAATGACGTCCGCCAACACCTAAACATTACATTTGGACAGCATTGGATAGGTCGTGGTGGTCCAGTTCATTGGCCTGATAGATCGCCGGACCTATCATGCCTGGACTTCTGCTGGAGTCAAATGAAGACATTGCTGTACGAGACCCCCATTGATTCAGTTGAGACCTCGTCGCTCGCATCTCTGTAGCTGCTGGGGAGATTCGAGACACGCCAGGAATCTTCCAGAACATTAGGGATTCCATGCGGCGGCGCTGTTAAGCCTGTGTGACTGCTTCTGGTTGAACTTTCGAACACCTTCTGTAGCATGGCATTTTGCCGATGTAAAACTTGTCATTAAAATGATTTCTGTTACAATAACGAGTTGCTGTTTCTGTTCTTTTTCTTTACTTACGCGACCTCCTGCATGACGAAGGCATTTCGGACCCTGCAATGCTATGTGATTCTGATTCTTCTTTGTGCCCCCTACACCTCCTGCAAGTTTGTTGCACTGGTAGTGAATCACCCTGTATATATATATAAACAGTAGGGATATATAAAAGTTATTAGCCAGATCAGATTAATGCCATCAAAAACAGATTGTACATTGCATCAGTCTGTAATCTAGTTATTATAGTAAAAGCACAATAAGTACTATACAGATGCTGAACAGGTATATGAACACAACAGTATACAGCTTGCAGTAGGCCATAAGGCCAAAATAACTTATAAAAATAAAATAGCCCATGCAGGCATACGTGGCCAAACCCTGGAAGTAAACATATAATTAGTAATAAAATATAAATATATAATACAATGATGATTATGTAGTTAACTATTGGTGTAGAGATACACTGAAAGGGACTTTTTCAAGGGCTAACCCTCTCAACGTATCTTACCAATAATTAACTGAGCTATCTGTTTCTGATCGCCATCTGCCTGTTTAACAGTGTCCAAAACTTAAACTTCATTATGTTATAATATAGTAGCAAACAGGCAAGATAACATTTAGCCTGACAGATACCTTTGAAACGAATATATAGAAAAAGAAAAGGAAGGCCAACTATAATTTTCAATTTCTGTTGTGGTATTATTTTTATTTATACAAAAGCAAGCTATAGCTAACAAAAGGAGAAAGGAAGTAGGGATAAGTATAGTAGTAGTACCTCAATTTCCCTCGAATTACTCTAATAGATCTTGAGGTATGAAAATTAGGGTTAGATAGTGAAAAGTAAAGAAAAAGCATTTATATAATTGTACATAGGATTTAACAGGTAGCGTAACTGCCCGACTGTACATGGATTAGACGGGTATAAGAAGTGCTCTTTACTGCAACTCTGCTCCTTACATCTCTTCCTGCTCTGACATTCATAAAAGGTTTTAAGTACAGTTGCACTTAGCTTCTGTAGTCCATAGCAAGTGAAGTATTTAATTTATACAAAAATGTCAAGCTAAAAAGGCACCTGACAACCTGGCCCATGTCTTGCCTTGGCTCAGTGTTGTCTATATTATACTCTTATAGATCCTGGTATGTCTATAAGAGTATAATATAATTATGGTGTATTAAATGCCAAAAAAGATAATGATGAAATATAGAATAATATAGAAAAATAGAGGAATGGCTAATTCCTAACACCCAATTACTAGCTGATTTATCATAAATTATCCCATTACTCAAAATGGTATATGTTCTGTACTGAACAGATAATAAAATAAAGTTAAATGAAGAATGGATAATTTAGAATAACCAATAAATAAGTCAGTAGTTAAACGCTGCTTACCACAATGAACTGTACTACATGAAAGCATGAAAAGGTTGAGCACATGTTACTATATACCTAACAATTAGTGTATATATATATATATATTTTTTTTTTTTTTTTCAATGTTTAATTCTTAATTTGTGAAGGATGTTGTTTCTTTGAAGAACAGTAATGCTGTTACTATATTGTTGTGCTACCCAAAACATAACTATTTTAATGTTTACATAAATTTTTGCAGTGTGCTTAAATTTAATATTTTAATTTAGATTCACATGATATTAATTTAAAAAGTATTCAATAAGTTATTTTTTAAATAACAAATGTTACTCATGGACCACCATCAACAGCCCTGCTGACTCCTAGGGGTCCGAGGACCTCACATTTAGAAACACTGTTTTAGTGAATAAAGATAAAAAACACTTATTATTTCCATAAAATGTATGTTTTACATGTACAATTTCTGTTAGCTTTGTGGCAAAGTGAAGTGTGTTAAATATTTTTCACACACTCATATATAGAGAGAAAGATTTATTGGCAAAGATATGGTAATTGAAATAAATATTTCTTTGAATTAAATAATCTTTTTTTTTCAGCTATTAGAATACTTTTTTTTTCCTGGTAATATGTATTTGAAGGCCAATTGTAAGTGGAAACTCTCAGAAAGATGGAGGGCCCCAATAAGTGCTCCCCCCCTGCAGCTAGCACCGTATGCACCTAGTTTTAAGTATGTTCCTTCATGTCACAAAATATAGTTGAGTTTTGAAAATATCCATTTTTAAAAATCAATTTTTCTGTATTGCTTACTTGCATTTTATGTATCTTCCCAAGGATCATATAATAGGATTGTTATTAGTGTTATGTAATAATTGGTGGATTTTTGTATTTAATTATTAAATGCAAAAAAAAAAAAAAAAAAAAAACTGTTAATAAAGGTAACAAAAATACTATTTCAAAGAATGCATAATTAGGGGTAGGACTAGTCTTGCAGCCTGCAGCCCACTTGCTATGACAGCCTACATGACCTTCAGCAGTTTCTCTGTTTTGGCCCCCAGCCTAAAATATGTAAAAATATCCTTTTAGTTTCAGGAAAAATAATAAATTCAGATTTTGACACATAAGTTAATGAAATTTGTAATGCCCTCCTTTTTTATTAATAGCAAAGAAAATGGCCAGATTTGCCACTCAAATCTCCTGGCATTAAGCCACGTTTATCTGGCCGTTCTGGTCATCATCCTGCTCCATTGCCTTCAGATCTTCGTAGTTTTAGTGTCAGCAGCCAACATATAAACCAAGATGATGATGATGAAGGCCATTCTCCTTGTGTTCTTACTCCACCATCTACACCTCTGACACCACCTCATTCTGCTACAACTCTGAATAGTGATCACAGTGTGTTTGCTCCAGTGATGATAGGAACAGGTAAGAGTGATTTGAAATTTATCATGGCTTTTTTTTTCTTGCTTTTTTTCCTCACTATGAAGAGATTATACTGCAAATTTATGTTAATTTTTATATCAAATCTCATTATACTCATACATAATATGCATTTGTTAACTCTTAGTTACTGCCAAGTACTTGTGTGGCACCATTACATTTAAAAAAATTCTCCCCATCTACCTTCTTTTCAAAGCTTAATGAACATCCCTCACTTGTAGTTGTTTTTCCTTTTTTTACATGATAATGTTTTAAATTTCCTTTTAACTTCACTGAGTGTTTGTGGCAGTAATTCAAAGTCTGGTGGTAGCAATGCAATTTTTTTCCCATTTTCTGTATTTTTGAATTTCAAAATTATATCAGTTTTATCATCCCAGTGATGGAGATTTTGGATCAGCTATTAGCAAAATTATTAGTAAAAACATTAGTGATAATGTGTGGGGTCCAGATAATGATTTTTTTTTTAATTAAAAGTAATCAAGAAACCATGTCACTCTGATAAACTACAATAGGTGGAGTTTTGGCCATTGATGAGGACAGGTGTAATTGCGAGCACTTTTGGGGAGCAGGTAGGATTATACTGAGGTCGGCAGTTGTGGTATTTCATACAGTTGTAAATTGTTGTTAAGTTGGCAATCTTACTTAAGTTCAAAATTATATAATTATAAAAGAGTTTTGGTGAGAGTCTTAACTGGAGGAACCGGGAAAGTCTGGTTCCTCCAAATATATTAATATGTATAGTATAAATTTTACTGTATGCATAGAAACTACCTGGTGTCCATTCCCAATTATATTATAAGTAGGTACAAATCAAATATGTTAAAACTGTTATGTGATTCTGTAGTTATGTTGGGTATAGTGTTTCATGTCAGGCAGCACCAGGGGTTTCCCCCAATTCTGCATAGTAACTCAGTGACAAATACATGACTCTGTAAAGGCCAGATAGTGTGAGTTAGTGAGTGTTTGCGTAAGGTTAGTGTTGAGTTTGTTGGTCTGTTCTTCATTCGGCCTCTTAGCCTAATTTTACTGTATGCATGCCTGTGGAACACCAGCAACCACTAGAAACTATCCTTTTCCATGGAGGGGCAAACCCTGGCGTTGCCTAAGCTTACCAGGGAGAGTCAAAAACAAAAAAAAAAGGAAATGAGGGAAAGAGTATGAGAGTGCAATGAAAGAGGGAAGAGACAGAGGGGGGGCAATAGTTGAGGTGCCCACCTGAATGGAAGGGAGTGACAGTGGGAACCCCTGAGGGCTGATGCCCATCCTCGCCCGGGGGATGCAGAGATGTGGTGGTGTCAGACACCAGGCAAAAGGTTGGGTAGTAGTAGTAGTAGTGGCATGTGATGCAAGAAAGCAAGTGTATGAGCTTATGAAGCATCAGCCAAAAAAAAAAAAAAAAATCACACCATTCCCTCCAAATGCCTGTCCAGTTCCTCCTTAAATTTATTCAGCCTATCAATTTCCACAACGACAGATGAAAGCTTGTTCCAGCAATGAACCACCCGCTGGCTAAAGGCAAATTTCCGCACATCTATTCTACATCTGTCTTTTCTTAATTTGAATTTATGCCCCCTTAGCTTCGTAATCTGAACAAGTGGAAGGATCCCATCAGAATTCAGCATGCTCAACCCATTAAGGCCTTATACACCTCAATCAGATCACCGGGCAGGTGCCTAGTCTCCAACCACTGCAGTTTGCAGAACTTAAGCCTCTCTTGGTAAGAGGATCCCTTCATTCCCCTCACCCATCTTGTTGCCCTTCTCTGTACACGCTCAAGTAAATCTACATCCTTCCTAAAATGAGGCCTCCAGACCTGTACACAGTAGTCAAGCCGTGGCCTGACCATTGCCTTATACAGAGGGACAATCACCTCCTTTTCCCTGCTAGCAAAATTCCTATATATCATTGACAAAATCCCATGACCTGCCCTGGCAGCCTGTCTGCATTGCTCAGAGAACTTCATATCTGACTGGACAATTACTCCCAGGTCTTTTTCATTTTCTACCACTTTAAGTGTAGTACCACAGAGTTGGTACGTTTCTCTGGGGTTACTTCTATCCATATGCAGTACTTTGCATTTGTCAAGGTTAAACTTCAGTTGCCAGTTCTTAGCCCATCTGCCCAAATTATCTAGAACCTGTTGCAGTAGCACACTGCCATTACTGTCGTTAACAACCCTGCCAACCTTTGTATCATCTGCAAACTTCGACATTAAGCCTGATATACCTACATCAATATCATTGATAAATATACAAAACAACAGTGGACCTAACACCGAACCCTGTGGGACACGCTAATAACATTAGTCCATGATGAGCAGTGTCCATTGATTACCACCCTCTGTCTTCTTCCACTTAACCATCCTTTTATCCATTGTAGCAACTTACCCTTAATACCATTCTGCTCCAATTTGTACAATAGTCTTCCATGCGCAACAGTGTCAAAAGCTTTCCTGAAATCCAAATATATGATATCAAAATTATTTTTTACATCCAGTTCCTTTGTAACCACATCATAATATCCTATCAAATTTGTCAGACAAGACGTTCCCTTAACGAACCCATGCTGTGTCTGAATTATTGCTGCAGTCTTGTCTAGATGATCCTGCAATGCATCTTTAACCAGTGACTCCATTATTTTACCCTGAACAGAAGTTAAACTAACTGGTCTGTAATTACTCGTGTCGCCCTTCGATCCCCCTTTGTGAATTGGGGATACATTTGCACATCTCCAGTCCAAGGGAACCTCCCCTGAGTCCAAGGATGCTCCCATAATTATGGGTAAGGGTTTGCTTATTTGCTTTGCCGCCTCCTTTAATATAACTGGATAGATCCCATCCACCACAGGTGCTTTTCTTATGTTTAACTTCAACAATTTCTCCTCCACTTTGCTTTCAGTTATTACAAAATCATTAAGTATCCTGCTACAATTTGATAACCTTCTGCCATTTTCAAACTTTAATAATTCCTCATGTGTGAATGTAGATGCAAAATTCTCATTCAGTTTGTTTGCTGTCTGAGCAGGATCATCAACAGTCGATCCATCGATGTCAAGTGGACTAGTCAGATTCATCCCCTTCCTTTTACAGTTTATATAAGTAAAGAAATCCTTGCTGTTTTTCTTAGCATCTTTTGCCAAGGATTTCTCGTAAAATGCTTTCACCTGCCTAACCTCCTTTGTGACCTGATTACAGACTAGCTTATATCTGCCATAGGCTTCTGAGTCGCTTGATAATTTATATAATTATACTATGATGCAGTCACAAAAGAACAGGATGCAGGGAACAACGTTGATATTATATACTTGGATCTTAGAAAGGCTTTTGATACTGTTGCACATGGAAGACTGCTGCACAAATTGGAACAGTGTGGCATTGGAGGCAAATTGCTGCAATGGATAAAGGGGTGGTTGAGGGGGGAGAAGACAGAGAGTGGTAATCAATGGACACTGTTCATCGTGGACTAATGTTATTAGTGGAGTCCCTCAGGGTTCAGTATTGGGTCCACTATTGTTTTCTGTATTTATAAATGATATTGATGATGGTATATCAAGCTTAATGTCCAAGTTTGCAGACGATACGAAGGTTGGCAGGGTTGTCAAGGACACTACTGACACTATGCTACTGCAACAGGATCTGAAAAGGTTGAGCAGATGGGCTGAGAGGTGGCAAATGAAGTCTAACATTGACAAATGTAAAGTACTACATATGGGAAACAGCAACCCCAGAGCAACGTATCAACTCTGTGGTACTACACTGACAGTGGTAGAGAATGAAAGGGACCTGGGGGTGGTTGTGCAGGCAGATATGAAGTTTTCTGAACAGTGCAGACGGGCTGCAAGAGTAGCTCATGGTGTATTGTCGATGATATATTGGAATTTTTCTAGCAGGGATAAGGAGGTGATTATTCCCTTGTGTAAGGCAATGGTCAGACCGCACCTAGAGTACTGTATACAGGTCTGGAGGTCTCATTTCAAGAAGAATGTAGTGATGCTGGAACGAGTACAGAGAAGGGCAACAAGATTAGTGAATGGAACAAAGGGGTGCTCTTATGAAGAAAGGCTTGCGTTTTGCAAATTACAGTGTCTGGAGACTAGGCACCGGCGAGGTGATCTGATAGAGGTGTATAGAGCCTTGAATGGTTTGAGCAAAATTCAAATTGAGGAAAGACAGATGTAGGATAGACGTGAGGAAATTTGCCTTTAGCCAGCAGGTGGTTGGTTGCTGGAATAGACATCCATCCCTTGTCGTGGAAGTTGATAGCCTAAATAAGTTTAAGGCTCAGCTGGACAGGTATTTCGAACGAACAGAGGAGTGAAGTGGAAGTGGTTATTTTTTATTTATTTATTTTATTTTTTTTTTTTTTTGGCTGATGCTGCATAAGCTTGCTTTCTTGCATCAAATGCCTCTACTAATGCTAATGCTAAAATGGATGTGAAATTTATATGCATTCCATGCATTTTTCTTCTCTGTTACGAGTCTGATTAGTTCATTAGATAACCATTTAGGCCTAAACCTTGAACAATATTTCTTAATAGGTATGAAACTTTTAGTAGCATCCACGATTAATTCCTTGAATGCTTCCCACTTAGAATTTACTGTTGTTAACATCGTCAGTTTATCCCACTGTACAGAATTTAAAAACTGTCGGAGACCACTGTACTCACCTTTACGGAAGCAAAAACCCTTTCCTTTACCCCTGATGGTAATTAAATCTTTAAGTAAATCCCACATCAGTACACTGTGATCACTGCCACCTAGTGGTTCCTTTATCTGCAAATTCTTAATATACGAATGATCACTGCTGATAACCAGATCAAGAGTATTACTTTCTCTGGTTGCCTCTCGAACATGCTGCTGCAGAAAACAATCATCCAATAAATCCACAAAAGTCTGACTAGTGTGTGAGTGACCAACCCACATGTTCCAGTCAATATCTGGGAAGTTAAAATTCCCCATTATAAGACATTCCGATTTACTAGCCCACTCTATTTCTCTGTACAATTGTTCATTGTACTCATTTGAGTCATTAGGCCTATAACACACTCCTACTCTTATTTTTGCTTTCGCAGTGCTTATATCACACCAAACTGACTCAACAGTGCACGGTTCATCTATATCAACTGGATGCACTTCTTTTGATTTTATTTTTTTCTTAATTAACAGCATAATACCTCCTCCCTTTCTATCCTGTCTATCCTTTCTGTACACATTGTACTCTCCAAATTCCAGTTCAGCATTCCTTATATCTGTGTGACACCACGTCTCTGCTATCCCAACAATATCCGCCTTTGATGTCTTGACCAACACTTCAAATTCATCAAATTTATTTACTAACTTCTAGCATTGGTATACATGCAAGCATACATGCTCCTACTCCTATTCCTAGTTTCCCTAACACATCCCATATACCCACTATTTCAGGATGACTGCCATCCATTCCTGAAACCCCCAACATCCCACGCTCCAGGTCGCTACTTATTCTAATAGAAATTGTACAAGAATCACCTTCACCTCTGCCTATGGCTACTGTTAAACTATTAGTCCTTGTATCCCCCCCCCAAGCTATCAGTTTTTCGACCCACCTAACACTGCCGCGTTAGCATCAGCAAATATTCTTGCACCCTTTCTATTTAAGTGAATTCCATCCCTATAGAAGCAGTCTCTCCTGTTAACAAGTACAGTTCAGGCTGAAAAAAATTCTACCACTTGAGCCTTGCACATTCTTACCAGGGCCAAATTGATCGACAAGGCTCTCATCATAGGATCCATTCAAGTTGGGGGAAAGGAAAGTAGAGAATCCTCCGAGGGTGGAGAGAGAGAGAGAGAGAGAGAGAGGGGGGGGGGGATGTAAGGGAAAGGATCTCTATGGTTGTTTGTTGCCTCTCTGGACAAAGTAATCTCACACTGACCTCGGCCAGCCAAACAGTCAGTGTCAGCATCTCACATCCAATAGCATGGCATCAGCAGGGATGGTGCACAAGGGCCCAGGGGTCTCCCTCCTGGCCATCAGTCTTGTCTGGTGATGGGAGCATGAAAGAAACATGCAATTTGTTCCATTCGCACATCTTTCATACTTTTTATATTTTTAAAATTTTTACAATTTTCTTATTTTTATAAATTTTAACTCCCCCCCCCCCCATTTCTTTTAATTTTTTTTTAACAAGCATCCATCATTAAACTTTTTCACTAAAATTCATCATTAAAAAATCCATCACTTAAAATTTTTATAAACAAAACTCACACCATTAAGTAACTTATATTCTTAATAATAGAAGTAAGTAATAAAATAATAAATAGCAGTATAAATTAATTAAATATACAAGCAGACCCTATGTGTCATGCAGTTTAATATATCGATTCAGCTACATGCAACCCTGGCTGCATGTCAATTCCAGTCCTATAGTCAATTCAGGGGTAGGTCAAGTCACGTAAAGGTCTCAAGGAGTTGTTCATATAGGGGAAAGGAACAGTACTATATATTTTTGTCAGTATAATGGGGGGATCACTTGTGGTTTTATTTCAAATAGATTTTCTGTTAGCAATTTAACAAGGGATTCTTGGGTTGGCTACTTTTAGAGAGTTGTGGAGTTTATTTTTTGTGGTCTCAGTGAATTTGGACTGGAATTGGTTGGATTTCCTGTTGCTGGGCAGTTCTTCTGATTTGGAAGACTTCCTGTGAGTATCGTGCTAAGGCTTTATAATATCTCTTCTGTAATGAACAGCTGTTCTTGGTTTTTTAGCTGTGGTCCTATTTTTGTTATTAAAATGCTCCTTTGGTCATCATACATTGGGCAGTCATAGAGATCTGCCCAGTCCTCAACATTTTTGCATGCACAGGGGGGGTTACTATTAGTATTAGCAATGGCCACATGGTGCAAGGAAGCTTATGGCTTATGCTGCACCAGCCAAAAAATAAATTAATACAATAAAATAAAAAAATAATAATAAGAAGAAAATTTTAAAAATTAAATAACTAATAAGAGAAAAGGAAATAGACAACCTATGCATTTCCCTCCTCCCATAAGTAACCATCCAGCTGACCTTTGCCGCCTCCGTAGCCAGGTGGGAAGGAGCAGCAGTGCACAGCACACGCTTCTTGAATAAACCGGGGTTCGAGCCCGTCACCACCAAATACGGAGGATGTGGAAAGGTCAGGGAATGACCACCGCATATCCCGGAGCAATATGGCCTTAGTTGCTAATGCTCCTAAAAACCAAAATAACTAACTAACCAGCTGACCTTTGAATTTCCCCAAACTGTAAGCCTTTACCATGTAGGTAACTTATTCCAGTAATTTATAACTCTCTGGCTAAAACTTCTCTTTTATCTCTCTCTGGCTAAAAATAAAACTTCCTGCAATTCAGTCTAAACATCTCCCTCCGTAACTTGAATTTACGGCTCCTAGTTCTAGAATCATTTATAGCCATGAAAATTTCATCCTCATTAATTTTACTTATGCCTCTCAGAGCCCTAAACACCTCAATCAAGTCTCCTCTAAGGTGCCTAGTTTCCAAGCTCTGCACCCACATATTCGAAGTCTTTCCTCTTATGGATGCCTTTTTGCCGATCTCGCCAGGCAAGTTACCCATCTTTGGACCCTTAAAAGAAGCACAATGTCTTTCTTTAGGTGTGGTCTCCATACTTGAACACAGTATTCCAAGTGTAGTCTTAACAATAGCCTTATATAATGGGATTATGACATCCTTATCTCTACTAGCAATTGTTTGATAAATCATCAATAGGACAACATGGGCCTTTCTTGAAACCTGTCTACAATGCTCAGAGAACTTCGTGTCTGACTATATCGTAATACCCAAGTGTATAAATTATTTTGGGGTTACTATTCCCCAGGTGTAATACTTTACACTTTGCTGGATTAAAGCATAGCTGCCATTTTTCTGACCATCCCTGATGTCTATCTAGGTCACTCTGAATGATCACCGCTTGGCTGTGATCATCAACTACTCTACCAATCTTTACATCATCTGCAAATTTAGACATCGTGCCCTCTATCCCTTCATCGATTTCATTTATGAAAATCAAAAACAACATTGGTCCTAATACTGATCCTTGGGGAACACACTTCTTACGTCAACCCAATCTGAGGAATAACCATTTGTCACAACCCTCTGCCTCCTGCTCTGAATCCATCAGCTCTCCATCTAAGGATTTTCCCTTTGATTCGTTTACCAGCTTACAAAGTAACCGCTCATGTGGGACTGAATCAAATGCTTTGCTGAAATCCAAATAAACTACGTCGAAATTATTCCCTAAGTCCAGCTCTTGAGTGAACCTGTCAAAATAGCTAACCAGATTAGTTAAGCATGATTTTCCCTTTACAAATAAAGGGAAAACCATGCTGAGTATCCTTCATAATTCCATTTCTTTCTAAATGAACCACCTTTGATCATTGTCTCCATAATTTTCCCTACTACTGAAGTTAGACTGACTGGCCGGTAATTTCCCACTTCACTCTTAGAACCACCTTTATGTATTGGAGATGCATTGGCACTTTTCCAATCCAATGGAATTACCCCCGAGTCCAGTGATGCTCTCATAATTAGCCTCAGTAGTTCAATGCATTCAATTGCAACCTCCCTTAAGATTATATGATATATGCCATGAACCCCAGGAGCCTTACTGGCCTTGTAGGCTCAAAAGTTATTTTCATTAAATAAACATGTGAAATTTCAACATCATTAATTACATTTTTTTCAACTTCACTCCCATAATTTCTCATTGACACAAAGGATTTTTCTTCTGTAAATATCGATGCAAAGTAACTGTTGAGTTCATCTGCGACTTCAGCTGGGGTATCTAATACTATCCCACATCCATTACATAAGGGTCGAATCTGGTTTGTCCTTCTCTTTGCATTTATAAAAATTTGTATATATGAAGAATTCCTTATCCCCATTCTTTGCCAGCGATTTCTCATAGATCTGCCTTTGCCAGCCTAACACTTTAGGTGTTAGGCTGGCAAAGCCTAACACCTATTCTGTGGCACTATTACAGATCACTTTGTAGCTGTTATAGGCTCCAGTACTTTTTATTGCTCTATAACTTTTCCATGTTTTTCTGCTCAAGTAATCTGGCAATTTCCTTATTCATCCAACTTGGAATCTTCCTCTTGGAGTATTTTTTTTAATGGTATATAAGCATTCAAGGCTTCTGTGATTAATGTTTTAGAGGTATACCATAATTCAGTTGTATTTGATCTCTCTGAGATATCTATCCAGGTAATAGAGGCCACATTCAGGTGTCGTAATTACCTTTTCTGAAATTGTAACCCATTCCTTTGCCTTTATCTACTGCTGCCTCTCTCTCTCTCTTCATCTTCCACCATAGAACTCCGTGATCACTTCCTGCTACTGGTTCTGGTACTGTCAGCCCAGTTATGTCATCTGGTTCGTGGGTGATGATGAGGTCTAGAATATTCTTTTCCCTAGTACTTTCCCTGACATGTTGATACAAATCTAGTTGATTTAAAAATTTTGTCCAGTCAATTAGAGGCAAATTAAAATCACTCATAGTAAGACATTGTTGCTTACTTCCCCATTCCATTTGCATGTAGAGGCTCTCATTATAATCTTCACAATCACCTTAGCCTGTAGATTACTTTCATAATACCTTTTCTTCCAACTAACTCACACCATACAGATTCTATACTAGCATGTGAAACATCTGAATCTGGGAAAGCTTTTGTCATGCTCCGGCTGCTTTTGATAAGAAGCATGACCCCACCACCCCTTCTATCTTCCCTATCCTTCCTAAATACATTATACATACCTTACTGAAATTCATCATCCCCTATCTCCAGGTGGTGCCACATGTCTGCAAGCCCTATTATGTCCGTGTTACTTGTCCTAACGAGCAGTTCAAATTCACCATTTTATTGACAATACTTCTGACATTACTGTATAAACAATTAAGACTTAGTGTTATTGTATAGTTAACTACCCTGACACACCCTTTAAAGTTATTTAAGCTTGCTTCCCTGGCATTAGCTACTCGCTCATTTGAAACGTTTCTGCCCTCAGAACATCTTGCTAATATGTTCTGTTGCGGTAACAATAGAACTCTTGAGGTATGTGCAAGTGTTACTTTGACCAGTATTATCAGATAAACATGTATCTATATTACCTTTGTTCCCCCCCCCCCTCCAAACTAGCAGTTTCCCTAAACCTTTAAAGTATCCTCAATAATACTGGCAAAAACTCTTGCACGGCCTTCGTTTAAATGTATCCCGTCTCTACAAAACAGATTCCTTCTACCTAAAAGTATGGGCCAAGCTGATAGACATTCCCCCCCCCCCAAAAAAAAACTATTGCAGTCCTTCAAGTCTTGAGTTAATCCACAAGGCTTTCAGAATATAATCCTACTATCGTGCCTGGGCAGAATTGCAATCATAGACATTGTGACCTAACTGGCGGAATTTCTTTAGCAATGTCCTATATTTGTCTAACAAATCGTACAGGCTTAATGTCATTAGTCCCCACATGAATAATAATATTCTCTTTGCCCCCCCCCCTTAAAATCTGACAGTCTGTTGGTGGCATCATTAATGATTGCTCCCGGCAGACATACCCTGGTTCTAGTTCACCTATCCTTATTACAAAAAATATTTCCCATTTCCTTAGCAATGGAATCTCCTAATAGAACCAAGTCCTTTTGAATCAGAGTAGTTTGCACTTGGTTATTCTGTTCTGAGGCTCAAATCAGGAGTGCATCACTTGGTAGGTTACTAGAGTCCTGAGTCCCTGACGAGCTCCCAATCACATTATTCTCAAGGGCAAGCACCCATTTTTTCAGTGACTCAAATTGTTCTAGCAATGCACCATTAACTTAAGATTGGCACACTCCTTACAACGGTGATGAAAAGAATCTGCAGGTGGGCTATGATTATCCACTAGGTTGACCTTGGAATACATGCCACAGGTTATGCAAAGGATAAAATCATGACTCATCCAGAAATCACCATCGGCTATTTCCGTATGAGTCATGGTACCTCTGACAGTGTTCAAGGTGGATCTTTTAACAACCATTGGAAAATTTACTAAATATTAATAAAAGAAACTTTCAAAAAATTATATTTATAATATTAAAAAAACAAACTATTACAGAAAAAAACCAATCAAAATACACTTTACAATATACTAAATAACCTCTGAAATCCTGCCCTTATCTCCTCTTATCTATATTTCTTTGCTATCACTATGAAGAGCTCCACAAAGCACGTTTGCTCATCACGAATGCCAACAGTCGAATGACTGTTGTCTGCACCGTCTGGTTCTCAACCAGACCCAGACTGTGCAGTTTGGCATTTAGTGAGCCATGTCCAGTGAGTAAGAAGGTCATGAAGGTGCTTGGAGAGCACCGGGGGGGGGATAGACTAGCTCTATTTGGGGTAGGTATTTCCTAGTTAACTTCACCTTTGGTTGACTATTCCTAGCTTGTTTGCCACAATTGTTGGAGAGCTGTGGCAATTTTCTTTACTCTCTGAAAACAGTCTGATGTTATTAGTCAAGTCTAGTTGGGTGGGAATTCCTTTTTTGAGTCTGCAATGCAGGTGTCTTCATGTAAGTTCCAGATATAAGGGCATGGTTGGCTAATACTTGCAGGGCAGGGGTACTTATGGTACGAAAGGCTCTGGTGGTGGCAAGTACTTGGTGGCATTGTTTGCCACCAAGTAGAGTTTGGTGGCAAACAATGCAAAACTGGATCCACTCTTTGGATTGGATCCAGTTTTGCATTGTTTCTTACTAATGATGTTCTGTTTTACCAATTTCTAGTTCCATAAGAGATAACTGGAACGAAAAAGCTTTATATATAAGACCAAGAGTTCTTTTTAATCCCCAGTCGGCTTTCCTGATCCTGGAGACCATGGCTGCATACTTTCTTACTTTTTTAGAGAGGTATGCTAGATGAGGGTAGAATGATAGCTTGCTATCAAATACTATCCCTAGGTATTTTAGTTCTTCTACCAGTTTAATTGTGGTATTATTGACTTTGATTTCAGGTATCCTGTTTTTCTTTTTTTTTCTTTTGTATTCTTCAGAGAAGACAAAATCCATATACAATATGGATTTTGTCTTCTCTGAAGAAACAGTGAGTTGGTGGGTTTTGCCCATTCCTGAAGTTTCTGTAATGCTTGATTTGCCTGATGTTCTAGATTTGCTCTGGAATTTGCTTTGAATATCATGACTGTCATCAGCAAAGGCTATTGTTTCAACCTGTCCAAGATTTATATTTAGAAGCTCGTCCAGCACTGAGTTCCAGAAAATTGGCCCCAATACTAAAACCTGTGGGCATCTTTTTATGACAGGAATCCAACTTTCTGGTATTTTATTCTTACTATGACTTGTCTGTTTTGCAGGTAGCTTTTTATACAGTTATATAGGTTTATAGGTACATTCTAAGAATTCTAGGCCACCATAGCGCATCGAATGTGCCTGTAAAGTCTATGGATATAAGCAGCATGTATTTTTCCTCTCTACTGTTAGCTGTAGTAACTATGTAATTTATGGCATCTTCAGCGGAGGAACTTGATTTTAAACCTGATTTAACAGTTAAATTGAGAAGTAGAAGGTTAAAGACTCAAAGTATGTAACATTCAGTTTAATTTGGCATACCTTAGAGAGTGGTATCCAAGAAAAAAATTTGGAGGACTTAGTTTTGGAGCTGCCCTCCGAATTCACCCCAGGCCACAATCTACTTAAAATTATTTTATTTATTTTTTAATTAATTCTTTAAACAAAATATAACATAAACACTGTATTATGCTCAGCAAAGTTCTTGACCTTTATTAGAATTGGATCAGAAACAAAGAACCTTTTTAAACTTGGTGCTGTGGTTTATGGTGTCTGTTGGGCTTTCCACCTCCAAAGATATTTTTAGTGAAAAATGATAAAGTAAAATAACTGAGAAATTTTCTCTAGGTCAAAGCAATGACTCTGATCTCCCTTCCAAAAAAAATTTCTGATGTTATATTTCCGTTTATTCCTTACTTGTTATTGTATCTTTCAGGCACCTATATAAATTTGTGGACCCAGATAAAATATCCATATATGGATTCCCACAGACGTCTGAGAAAAAAAATGTCAAATAATGATTGTCAAGACAATTTTTATTTAAGAAAGGCTATTTTTATATATGTATTTTTTCAAAATATGTAATTATCCCAACAGACTCTCGATCAGGGGTTGTCACACACCCTACTAAATTCAGGTTCTAGACAATAGCTTTATCTTACTGTCTAAGCATATATTTGACCCTTATCATAAGCATTACTTATGTTTCGCATTCATAGCAGATGAGAGTATATATTAACAAGACCACCATAGCCAAGTGGTCAAATGCAAGGGCACAGAACAGAACATGGTTTGAGTAACTATGGCTCAAGATTGACTACTGAATACAATGTTTTCTTTAATTCTCTGTCTTGTGAACTCCTGAAACTTGTGTAGTCATCATGAGGTACAAACAGAAAATTTATTTTATTGTAAATAAACAAATAATTTCATTGGTAAAAAAATACTGTGTAAGGACTACTGATTGGCACAGTATATGTAACAGCACTGAGACTGTGAGTGCTACTTCTGGCTGCTTCCAGAACAACAGTAACATAAAAACTAATGAGACATGTATTGAAAAAATAATGTATAAACATTGATAGATATCCCAGATGTGCAGCATTTGTATCCAGATTAAATCTGGATAAAATATTGCATAAAACCATTTATTTGAAAGTCAGATATACCAAGTTTACTGTACCAAGCTACAACATAAGATACCGCTGGGAGCAAATTGCGGTACAAGTAAACACATGGGTTGTGTTAGGGTAGCTAAGAATAGAAACAGGTGCAGGTATACTTGCGTGTACACCAATGCTAGGAGTTTAGTAAATAAATTTGATGAATTTGAGGTATTGCTCAAAACATCAAAGGCAGATATTGTTGGGATATCAGAGACGTGGTGTCACACAGATATAAGGGATGCAGAACTGCAATTTGGGGAGTACAACGTCTACAGAAAGGATAGACAGGATAGGAAGGGGGGAGGGGTCATGCTATTAGTTAAGAAACACATAAAAACCAAGGAAGTGAAGCCAGTCGACATCTCTGGACAGTGCAGTGTTGAGTCAGTTTGGTGTGACATAAGCATCGGGAGATCAAAATTGAGAGTAGGAGTGTGCTATAGGCCTAATGACTCTGATGAGTATAATAAGGAACTGTACAGAGAAATAGAGTGGGCCAGTAAATCAGAGAGTCTTATAATGGGAGATTTTAATTTCCCAGATATTGACTGGAATTTGGGGGTTGGTTACTCATGCACTAGCAGGGCTCTTGTGGATTTATTGGATGATTGTTTTCTACATCAGCATGTTCGGGAGGCAACTAGAGGGAGTAATACTCTTGATTTGATTATCAGCAGTGATTCTTCATGCATTAAGAATCTGCAGATAAATGAACCACTAGGTGGCAGTGATCACAGCGTGCTGAAGTGGGATTTACTCAAAGAGGTAACTACCATTAGGGGTAAAGGGAAGGGTTATTGCTTCCGTAAAGGCGACTACGATGGACTGAGACAGTATTTAAATTCTATACAGTGGGACCAACTGATGATGTTACCAACAGCAAATTCAAAATGGGAAGCATTCAAAGAACTTATCTTGGAAGCTACTAGGCTTTACATACCAACTAAGAAATATTGTTCAAGGTTTAGGCCAAAATGGATGTCAGATGAACTAATGAGGCATATGGCAGAGAAGAAAAATGCATGGGATACTTACAAATTAACACATGACACAGAAGCCTATGATAGATACAAGTTGATATGCAACCAAGTTACAAAGGAGGTTAGGCAGGCGAAGGCAGATTACGAGAAATCCTTGGCAAGGGGATGCAAAGAAAAACAGCAAAGAGTTCTTTACTTATGTAAACTCTAGAAGGAAGGGGATGAATCAGATTGGTCCACTTGATATTGATGGGTCAACTGTTGATGATCCTGCTCAGGTAGCTAACAAACTAAATGAATATTTTGCATCGACATTCACACATGAGGAGTTATTCAGCAAGGGGAATGCCAGAGGTGTATTCAACTCTAGCAGTAAGCTACAGAATCTTGAAATAACTGGGAGTAAAGTGGAGGAGAAACTGTTGAAGATAAACACAAGAAAGGCACCCGGGGTGGATGGGATCTATCCAGTTATATTAAAGGAGGCAGCAAAGGAAGTAAGCAAACCCTTATCCATAATTATGAGAGCTTCCTTGGACTCAGGGGAGGTACCCATAGACTGGAAATGTGCAAATGTGACCCCAATTCACAAAGGAGGATCAAAGGCTGACACAAGTAATTATAGACCTGTGAGCTTAACTTCTGTTCCAGGAAAATTAATGGAGGCACTGGTTAAAGGAGCACTGCAGGATCATTTAGACAAGACTTCAGTTATAGCTCAGACACAGCATGGTTTTGTTAAGGGGAAGTCTTGCCTGACCAACTTGATTGGATACTATGATGCAGTCACAAAAGAACTAGATGCAGGGCATAACTTTGATATTATATACTTGGATCTTAGAAAGGCTTTTGATACTGTTGCACATGGAAGACTGCTACACAAATTGGAGCAGTGTGACATTGGAGGCAAATTGCTGCTATGGATAAAGGGGTGGTTGAGGGAGAGAAGACAGAGAGTGGTAATCAATGGACACTGCTCATCGTGGACTAATGTTATTAGTGGAGTCCCTCAGGGTTCAGTGTTGGGTCCATTATTGTTTTCTGTATTTATAAATGATATTGATGATGGTATATCAAGCTTAATGTCCAAGTTCGCAGACAATACAAAGGTTGGCAGGGTTGTCAAGGACACTACTGACACTATGCTGCTGCAACAGGATCTGGAAAGGTTGAGCAGATGGGCTGAGAGGTGGCAAATGAAGTTTAACATTGACAAATGTAAAGTACTACACATGGGAAACAGCAACCCCAGAGCAACGTATCAACTCTGTGGTACTACACTGACAGTGGTAGAGAATGAAAGGGACTTGGGGGTGGTTGTGCAGGCAGATATGAAGTTCTCTGAGCAGTGCAGACGGGCTGCAAGAGTAGCTCATGGAGTATTGTCAATGATATACAGGAATTTTTCCAGCAGGGATAAGGAGGTGATTATTCCATTGTATAAGGCAATGATCAGGCCACACCTAGAGTACTCTATACAGATCTGGAGGCCTCATTTCAAGAAGGATGTAGAGCTGCTGGAACGAGTACAGAGAAGGGCAACAAGATTAGTGAATGGAACAAAGGGGTGCTCTTACGAAGAAAGGCTTAAGTTTTGCAAATTACAGTGTCTGGAGACTAGGCGCCAGCAAGGTGATCTGATAGAGGTGTATAAAGCCTTGAATGGTTTAAGCATGCTCACTGCTAATGGGATTCTTCCTCTAGCTCAGAAAAATCACCTGAGAGGGCATAAATTCAAATTGAGGAAAGACAGATGTAGGATAGACGTGCGGAAATTTGCCTTTAGCCAGCGGGTGGTTGGTTGGTGGAACAGACTTCCATCCCTTGTGGTGGAGGTTGATAGCCTAAATAAGTTTAAGGCTCAGCTGGACAGGTATTTTGATTTTGAACGAACAGAGGGGTGAAGTGGAAGTGGGGTTTTTTTTTTTTTTTTTTTTGGCTGATGCTGCATAAGCTTGCTTTCTTGCATCAAATGCCTCTACTAATGCTAATGATAATTTCTGTCTAGGCAGAGTTTTTCTTCACTATAGAGATGCCTAGCAGATATGATAAATATACAGACTCACGGTGCTCTACAGGCACTAACAGTAATAAGACATTCGTATATAACCTTGTATCGGATTCAGCAGAGATTACAATCCCTATCAGAAACTAAACTTGAAATCTGTTTCTGTTGGATTCAAATCACTGTAGGATCAAGGGAAATGATATGACCAATAAGGCTGCCAGGCACAAAACATTTAATGGACTTTTTCCCAGCAGTACCATATATTGACTATATACAATTAATCTGATCCAAATCGACATGGCAAATTATTCAGCATGAGCAGGAGAGTATTAAGCTATAAGAGACCAAGCCTAAGAGATAAAAGCATGGTGCCCTAGTTTATAGAAAATATGAAGGAAAGATGTTGGTCTGAATTGATTTTGAATAGAATACAGTTGTCTCGTGCATTCCTCTTGCTGATAGCTGATAATCCTCCAATATGCAGTTGCTGTAATATTGCCTTAACAATACAATATATATTAATAGAGTGCCTGTGTTGCATTAGTGAATGCCATACTATTTTATTGCTTTAGGCACTTTTATTGAGCCACTAAGTCAGATATTAGTAGATGATAATAATATGCTAGACATCTTTTCCTTTCTGCAAAGGATAAATTACTATCACAGTTTAAGTGATTTTATATCAGTGACTGGTATTATACATAGCTTTTTATTTTGCTTATACTTGTTTAAGCAAAAATAAAATATTATTCTATTTTTCATATACTTTGCTTATATTATACTTGTTCTTCTATTTTACATACGCATCTTTCATATTCGTATCCTTGTAGAATGCTTTATATTTTAATTTCACTTGACACATGGCCTTAGCTGCCTGTGTGCCATAAAAAAAAGCAAGGCAACCAGTCCACCTAGCAGACATTGGAGGATACCATAGTGCAACTTAGCATAGTATACCTGTAGCCATCCTGTGATCCATCAAGGATCTTACTCTTAATACCATGTACCAAGTTATACAATGACCTCTTGTGTAGAACAGGGTTCTACATAGAATCCCTTTACTAAGGTCAGTGGTGTAACTATGCCAAAGGGTGACACAAGCTGGTAATATTCTGGCTTATGTCACCCATTTATGGACAAATTCGATGAAAAGTTCGGTGAAACACAAGCAGTTGCTCTTGACATGGCTTTTGATCATGTTTGGCATAAAGGTCTTCTGAACAAGCTTCCATCTTATGGATTGACGATTGTTTTTGCAATTGGGTATCCAGTTTTCTCTGTGATTGCCCACTGCAAGTAATTGTAGATGGCTCTCTTTCTTCTAACTTTTCCACTAATGATGGTGTTCCCCAATGTTCAGTGCTTTCTCCCACTATTTTTCTCTTGTATATTAATGATCTTCCACTGACTCCTTAGTTTTGTTGATGATGGCACAATGCATTCCACCTTTCAGTTTCAGAAACCTTGCCCTGCACAAACAGCTCCATCCTCTTGAATATCTATCACCAAATCCTTAAGTGCTGATCTCCTGGAGATCAGCACTTAAGGATTTGGTGATAGATATTCAAGATTCATCAATACATCAATGGAGCAAAGAAAACTTAGTTTTTATATCTCACTAAAGGAATTCTGCTCCTATGCTTATCTTCGCCAACGCTCAGATTTTTCTAAACAAGATCACATATTTCTATTAGGGATTACCCTGACGTCTATTCTCTTGGTATAAGCACATCATAAATATTGCTTTTTCTGCATCTAAAAGAACTGTTTTCTCTTTCACTCTCAGCATTACTTTTCTTCCAAACAGCTGTTCATTCTGTACAAATTGCAGATCCACCTAACAATGGAATATTGTTACTACATCAGGGGTGGTGTGCCCAAAACCTCTCTCAGGTTAATTAATGACCCATCTATTACAAAATCTCTCCACTCAGACTCATAGATTTTCTGTTGCATGCCTTTTCTATAGATACTTCCATGGGCACTGTTCTTCTGAATTCTATAATTCATCTATAATTTTCCCTTCTCTCTTCCAAACCATCCTGAACATGTGCTGCATCCATTTACTGTCCAACTTCAAACTCACAGAACCAACTTATCTTCTTCCTCATTTATCCCTTCAACTTCTTCTGTCTTCTGGTACAACCTTTCTTCTGTCTTCTGGTACAACCTTTCTTCTGATCTATTTCCTGAAAATTATAATCTACAGAAATTCGAGTCTAATGTCAACAAGTATCTTTCTCTTTTCTCAACTTCTGACCCATTCATGGTAAGAAGTACTATAGGTTCTAATACATTTCGTGTTTGGGGGTTTCGTTAAAAAAAAAAAAAAATCCAACTTTTGCACCTTTCATACTAAATCTGCAAATGACTTGCATTCTTTTATTAAATTGTCCAGGAAAATTACAAAAAGAAATGGTGTCAGAGGGCAGCTCTTCCTTACTTCATGTTTAACAAACCATTTGCCAATTTTATAGAAACTTTTTATTCCCCTTGATGCCATTTTTTTTTTTTTTTTTTCTGAAATTTGAAAGACCAAAATTTCTATTTCTAGTTGCTTTATTTTACTCGTTTTCAAGAACAACAAATTCTAAATACAGCTTCTTGTTATGCGTCCCATACAGACCTGTTTTATGTGTGCTGTCCTGGAATTTCTTCTTTGGCCTAAAACCTGACTATTCTTAGTCAAAGAAAGTTACATTCACCTCTAACCCTTTTCTGTAAGAACTTTCATAGATTTTAATTGACACACTGAGTGAAATTTCTCTGTAATTTCCACATTTAACTTGATTTCCATATTTATATGGAGGAACAATTAATACATCAGTTGTCCAGATTTTTGACTTATATATGTAAATGAATGAGAGTTGAGGAAAGGTGTGTGTCCTAATTAATACAAATACTTTTTACTCATGAAAACACAAGGGTTGTTAAAAAAATTTCTAGTCTATCATAGGAGTTATCTCATGTCACTTTATACCTTTTTATGTTGTAGTCTCCTTGTAACTGATTGCTGTAGTCTCCTTGTAACACATCATAATATACAATCTAATTGGTCAGACAAGACCTCCCTTTAACAAACCCATGCTGTGTGTTAACTATTACTGCAGTCTTGTCTAGGTCGTCCTGCAATGCTTCTTTAACCAGTAACGCCATTATTTTCCGAAGAACATAAGTTAAATTAACAGGTCTGTAGTTACTTGTGTCACCTTTTGAATCCCCTTTGTGAATTGGTGATAGATTTGCACACCTCCAGTCCATGGGGACTTCCTTTGCTGCCTCCTTTAATATAACTGGATAGATCCCATCCACCCAGGTGCCATCCTTATTTTAACTTCAACAGTTTCTCCTCCACTTTGCTCTCAGTTATCTCCCTGCTAGAGTTTGATAAACTTCTGGCATTCCCCACATTGAATAACTTCCTCATGTAGATGCAAAACACTCATTCAGTTTATCAGCTACCTGAGCATGATCATCAATAGTCAACCCATCTATGTTAAGTTCTTTAATCTGATTCATCCCTTTCCTTCTAGAGTTTACATAAGTAAAGAACTCTTTACTGTTTTTCTTTGCATCTTTTACCAAAAATTTCTCGTAATCTACCTTCAACTGCCTAACCTCCTTTGTGACTTGATTACAGACAAGCTTATATCGGCCATAGGCTTCTGTGTCACCTGATATGCATCCCATACATTTTTATTCTCTGCCATGAGCCTCATTAATTCGTCTAACATCCATTTAGGCATCAAACTTGAACAGTATTTCTTAGTTGGAATGAAAAGCCTAGTAGCCTCCAAGATTAAGTCCTTGTGATTAAGTCCCATTTAGAATTCAACGTTGGTAACATCATCAGTTGATCCCACTGTACAGAATTTAAAATCTGTCTGTGACCACTGTAGTCACCTTTACAAAAGCAAAAGCCTTTCCCTTTAGCCTTGATAGTAGTTACATCTTTAAGTAATTCCCATATCAGTACATTGTGACCACTGTCAGCCAGTGGTTCCTTTATCTGCAAATTCTTAATGCATGAATAATCACTGCTGATAATCAGATCAAGAGTATTACTCCCTCTGGTTGCCTCTCAAACATGCTGCTGTAGAAACCACTCGCCCAATAAATCTGCAAAAGTCTTGCTAGTTTGAAATTGACCCAACTACAAATCTCAGTCAATATCTGGAAAGTTAAAATTCCCCATTATAAGACATTCTGATTTACTGGCCCTATATTTCTCTGTATGATTTCTCTTTATACTCATCAGATTCATTAAGCCTATAACACACACCTACTCTCATTTTTCCTTTCCCAGTGCTTATGTCACACCAAACAGACTCAATATTGCATTGTTCACCAACATCAATAGATTTTGTGTTTCTTAACTAACAATATAACCCTTCCTCCTTTCCTGTCCTATCTATTCTTTCTGTACAGGAAGGGAGGAGGGTTTATGCTATTAGTTAAGAAACACATAAAAACCAAGGAAGTGAAGCCAGTCGACATCGCTGGACAGTGCAGTGTTGAGTCAGTTTGGTGTGACATAAGCATTGGGAGGTCAAAATTGAGAGTAGGATTACACTATAGACCTAATGACTCTGATGAGTTTAATAAGAAACTGTACAGGGAAAGAGTGGGCCAGTAAATCAGAGAGTCTTATAATGGGGGATTTTAATTTCCCAGATATTGACTGGAATTTGTGTGTTGGTCACTCACACACTAGCAAGGCTTTTCTGAATTTATTGGATGATTGTTTTCTACATCAGTATGTTCAGGAGGCAACTAGAGGGAGTAATACTCTTGATTTGATTATCAGTAGTGATTCTTCAGATAATCAAATCATTAAGAATCTACAGATAAAGGAACCACTAGGTGGCAGTGATCACAGTGTGCTGAAGTGGGATTTACTCAAAGAGGTAACTACCGTTAGGGGTAAAGGAAAGGGTTTTTGCTTTCGTAAAGATGACTACGATGGTCTGAGACAGTATTTAAATTCTATACAGTGGGACCAACTGATGATGTTACTAACAGCAAATTCAAAATGGGAAGCATTCAAAGAACTTATCTTGGAAGCTACTAGGCTTTACATACCAACTAAGAAATATTGTTCAAGGTTTAGGCGTAAATGGATGTCAAATAAACTAATGAGATATATGGCAGAGAAGAAAAATGCATGGGATACATATAAATTAACATGTGACACAGAAGCCTATGATAGATATAAGTTGATCTGTAACCAAGTTACAAAGAAGGTTAGGCAGGCGAAAGCTGATTACGAGAAATCTTTCGCAAAGGATGCAAAAAAAAACAGCAAAGAGTTCTTTACTTATGCAAACTCTAGAAGGAAGGGGATGAATCAGATTGGTCCACTTGATATCGATGGTTCAACTGTTGATGATCCTGCTCAGGTAGCTAACAAAGTAAATGAACATTTTGCATCGACATTCACACATGAGGAGTTATTCAGCGAGGGGAATGCCAGAGGTGTATTCAACTCTGGCAGTAAGCTAGATAATCTTGCAATAACTGAGAGTAAAGTGGAGAAGAAATTGTTGAAGATAAACACAAGAAAGGCACCTGGGGTGGATGGGATCTATCCAGTTATATTAAAGGAGGCAGCAGAGGAAGTAAGCAAATACTTAGACATAATTATGAGAGCTTCCTTGGACTCAGGGGAGGTACCCATAGACTGGAGATGTGCAAATGTGACTCCAGTTCACAAAGGAAGATCAAACGCTGACACAAGTAATTATAGACCTGTGAGTTTAACTTCTGTTCCAGGAAAATTAATGGAGGCACTGGTTAAAGAAGCACTGCAGGATCATCTAGACAAGACTTCAGTTATAGCTTGGACACAGCATGGTTTTGTTAAGGGAAAGTCTTGCCTGACCAATTTGATTGGATAATATGATGCAGTCACAAAAGACTGGATGCAGGGAATAACTTTGATATTATATACTTGGATCTTAGAAAGGCTTTTGATACTGTTGCACATGGAAGACTGCTGCACAAATTGGAGCAGTGTGGCATTGGAGGCAAATTGCTGCTATGGATAAAGGGGTGGTTGAGGGGGAGAAGACAGAGTGTGGTAATCAATGGACACTGCTCATCGTGGACTAATGTTATTAGTGGAGTCCCTCAGTGTTCAGTGTTGGGTCCATTATTGTTTTCTGTATTTGTAAATAATATTGATGATGGTATATCAAGCTTAATGTCCAGGTTTGCAGATGATACAAAGGTTGGCAGGGTTGTTAAGGACACTACTGACGCTATGCTGCTGTAACCGGATCTGGAAAGGTTGAGCAGATGGGCTGAGAGGTGGCAAATGAAGTTTAACATTGACAAATGTAAAGTACTACATATGGGAAACAGCAACCCCAGAGCAACGTATCAACTCTGTGGTACTACACTGACAGTAGTAGAGAATGAAAAGGACCTGGGGGTAATTGTTCAGGCAGATATGAAGTTCTCTGGACAGTGCAGACAGGCTGCAAGAGTAGCTCATGGTGTCTTGTCAATGATATACAGGAATTTTTCTAGCAGGGATAAGGTGGTGATTTTTCCCTTGTATAAGGTGGTCAGACCACACCTTGAGTACTGTATACATGTCTGGAGGCCTCATTTCAAGAAGGATGTAGAACTGCTGGAACGAGTACAGAGAAGGGCAGCAAGATTAGTGAATGGAACAAAGGGTTGCTCTTACGAAGAAAGGCTGAAGTTTCGCTAATTACAGTGTCTGGAGACTAGGCACCGGTGAGGTGATCTGATAGAGGTGTATAAAGGCTTGAATGGTTTGAGCATGCTCAATGCTGATGGGATTCTTTCTCTTGCTCAGAATAATCACCTGAGAGGGCATAAATTCAAATTGAGGAAAGACAGATGTAGGATAGATGTGCGGAAATTTGCCTTTAGCAAACACACAGCGGGTAGTTGGTTGGCGGAAAAGACTTCCATCCCCTGTTGTGGAAGTTGATAGTCTAAATAAATTTAAGGCTCAGCTGGACAGGTATTTCGAATGAACGGAGGTGTGAAGTGGAAGTGTTTTTTTTTTGTTGTTGTTTTTTTTTGGTTGATGCTGCATAAGCTTGCTTTCTTGCATCATATGCCTCTACTAATGCTAATATTGTACTCCCCAAATTCCAATTCTGCTCCTTGTATCTGTGTGACACCACATCTCTGATCACAGCCCCTGTTTTTATTTGTTCCACTATGACTCCTGGAAATCTCCATTGCCTTGCTTTCCATGTTTCTGCTCATTCTAATAGAAGCAGTGCAAGAATCACTTTTGCTTCTGCCTGTGGTCACTGTTAACTGTTGAGTCTGTTTACCCCCCCCAAAACTAGCAGTTTTCCGACCCACTTAACACAGTCTCAATAGCATCAGCAAATATTCTTGCACTCTTTTTTATTTAAGTGTACTTCATCCCTGTAGAAGCGGCCGGCTACGTAGCCAGGTGGGAAGGAGCAGCAGTGCGTAGCACACGCTTCTTGTTTAGACCGGGGTTCGAGCCCATCACCACCAAATATGGAGGATGTGGAAAGGTCAGGGAATGACCACCCCATATCCCGGAGCAATATGGCCTTAGTTGCTAATGTTCCTAAAAACCAAATAACAAACAAACATCCCTGTAGAAGCAGTCTCTCCTGTCAACAAGCACGACCAGGCTGAAAAAAATTCTACCCCTTGAGCCTTGCGAAATCTCTCCAGGGTCAAATTGATTGACAAGGCTCTCATCATATAATCTCTCGTATCGTGTCTGAGCAGAATTGCAGACACTTTTAGATTTAACCCTAACTCGTGACTTTTTTCAACACTGACCTGTACTTGTTGAGTAAATCTGCAGATCTCTTTCTCTTAATATCATTAGTTCCAACATGTACAACAATATCACCTTTTGTGCCCTTAAAAGATGATATCTGCTATACGTCACAACTTTTGCCCCTGGCAAACATACCCTGGACCGTTTCCACCTATCCTTTTTGCATAGTATATTCCCCGTCTCCCTGATAATAGAGTCACCAACAATAACTATTTCCTTTGGGACCAGCGCATTCCATCTTGGAGATTGCCTTTGTGTTACCTGATACACAGGAGTCAGCTCTGCCATTGAGCTGGGCAACTGAGAGCTTGATGGGCCACTTATATTAATTTCTTCAAGGGCATTTACACTGCACCTCAAGCTCTCATAGACACCCATCAGAACGCTGAGTTGGTGCCTAATTTCTTGAGACTCTAGGCATCTAGCACACACACACAAACAAACACACAGAGAGAGACATCCTCCTTGGCTAGATAACGTCTTGTTTTAGAAAGTTCAGCAAACATTTCACAACTTTGCACGTTTTTTGGGACTGTGATGTGTTGGAAGTTCACCCCTTCGTTTCTCCCCTGAGTCACAGCACTCTCGCTAGTCTGTGATCTTTGCTTCGCAGCTCTAGTCTGGGTCATGATTTCCTTTTAAATACAGTTTAATTAACAATGGAATTTAATAAGATTAATAAATATTTTTGATTAATTGATAATTCTACACTAAGCTAACAGATTCCTAATACAGTGCTTCGTATTACGTTATTTAGTTTTACATTATACCTTATGCTATCAGTTTGAGATATATACGTTGCACAATTTCTTATCGATTACAATATTGTGGCTAGTTCAACAGTATTGGCACAAATACTGTTGGGAGTCGTAACTTCCAAAAATTACTAGTTAAATTCAAAATAAGAAAAGTAACAAATGCTACTAAACCTATTTAATATCTTTGTAAAACACAATGTAGTATGTTAATAAACGAAGAATACGGTAAAACTATCTAAATAGTTATCCCTTTACAGCAGCCAAAAATCCACCGTTCTCTTCCGCGTCTAGAGCGATGTATGAACTGCTTTCTTCTTAATCAGAAAGTTGTTTCTATCCTTAGTTTAGTCTAAAAACATCATTTCTGAAACAAATGTAAATCAATTTCATCTAAATTAAAACAAAGCTGACAGAAAGCCATGGAATCAGATTTTGCTGGAGATAAGCTGGACTTAAACACCATCAGTCATAGGGATAATTCTAAATGTCATGTGCTATCCTATACACGCAAAACTGGATTCAAATTATTTAAATAATTTGAATTTGAAGACCAACAGCTTATAGGTCGATGTTGTGGATTAAGACTGGGTGAAGAAGACAATTTATCTACATCATGAAGCTTTGCTTTTGACAAAATTTGAATTTTTGCAGCGTTCATGTTGCAATCCTTTCCAGAAGAAAAATCATATGGTGAAAAAAAAGTTTACAACTGATTGATTTGTCAACGGACAGACTACCTGAAAGACCTAACAAAAATAGACATAAAATCAGGCCAGAAGCTGTGCCCATCATGCTGAAAAGAGTCAAACAGCCAAAATGCAGCAACAGGAACATCAACTTTGTCTGGATCAGACCGTGATGACAAAGCGCATGAACACAAGTTTAATGGCTATTGGTATTTTTCCTCTGAAATTTCAGCGAATGGCTAAGAGAGACTCACAAGGCTATGCCAAAAGGAACGCAAGTCAAGTACAAGATGTAATTGCCAGTAAAATTGCATCTATTGGTGGCTTGGATCCAAATGACATCATGGAGCCAATTGCAAATCATCAGTGTGGAAATTGCTTAGATTACAATGAGCTGCTGAAAGAATTGAAAGAAAAGTTGATGGTATCAAGTCATTCAGAAATACTTCAAATATTAACACTAGCTCCAGTTAGTTGGTTCATAAAGAAAACAATGGAAGAGTTGTGTCTCAGAAAGAATGGTTAAGAAAGCTAGAAAACTTAAAGCAAAAGAAGGAATCATGGCCATACCTGGAAAAAAAGCTTTCTGAGCAAGTAAAGCAAAAGGTGATGGAATTTTTTGAAGAGGATGAATTTAGTTGAATATGCCCTGGAAAGAAATGCAGATGGAATAAAAATGCAAATGCAAAAACGACTACTACTCAGCATCTTGAAGGAAATGTTTATAACATCGAGATAGAAATGATCTGACATTGGATTTTCTAAATTTTTGAACTTTGACCAAAGTGGTGTCACAGTTGGTGCACCAGGAACACATTCTGTATGTGTATGCACAATCCATCAAAATGTCAAGTTAATACTAGCAGCAAGTCCTGTTGAATGTGATTACAAGGTTCTCATTGGTAAAACAGTCTGTGATTTGGAGTCAAAAGATTGTATGCTTAATCGGTGTGAAAAATGTCCAGGAATAGATGAATTTAAAAAGTTTCTAGAGAATATTTTTGAAAACAATGAACCAGAAGATAATATTGAATTCAAGCAATGGATACTGACTGACAGAGATACACTGGAAAGCAATTAACAACAGAAGATTTTATTGAAGAGTTGAGTACAAAGATATTTAACTTTTCCTGTTATCACTAAATTGCTAAACATCCAAGCTACCATATGAAGTCAAAAGGAAAGCCTAATGACAGGAGACTTGTTCATCGATGGATTTTGCAGAAAATAATTAAATTGTTGTGCAAAATGCTGTTCAAGGGTTCCACTTTTTTAAGAAGTGTTTTTTCGAATTAGGAAATAGTTGAAAATCTGATTAAGCTAAATGAGGTGAACAGGGGATGGTCCAAGATTTCATAAATGCACTCATGGAATGTAGCCATGGCAGTGACAGACTTGTAAGCAGGTGTATTGTTCTGACGAAGGAGACTCCTTTGCTGAGTTTTCCTCAGCATTTCTCTTTGGTGTTTTAACGTAAACACCTCACAGGATGGGCGCCTCCGTAGCCAGGTGGGAAGGAGCAGCAGTGCGTAGCACATGCTTCTTGATTAGACTGGGGTTCAAGCCCATCACCACCAAATACGGTGTATGCGGAAAGATCAAGGAATGACCACCGCATATCCCGGAGCAATATGGCCTTAGTTGCTAATGCTCCTAAAAACCAAATAACAACAACCTCACAGGATCTGCGTAATATGCCCAATGAATGTCTGGTCTTTCTGATGGTAATCAACTAGCAAAGCTATATCAGTATCCCAAAAGGATATTGATATAGCTTTGCTAGCAAGGTGATGCCATTACCTTGCCAGCAGAAGGAATTGACTTGGTTTCTTCGGAGGGGAAGAAGAGCTGTGTTTCCTCTGTTTCGATTGTTCCTTTGTCTCTGGCTGAAAATGGACCCAAATATCATCCATGGTCACAAACTTTGCCACTATGCATCTATGCTACCCACTTATCACCAGATCATGTACATGATCTGGTGATAAGTGAGTAGCATAGATCATGTACATGGTCAATGTGTGGAGTGTTGGACATTGCAGGTCTTCTACACTGCGAGTCATCTTACAGACTCTCTCCCTCATTTAAATTTTACTACCCACTTCTTAACCATGGAATAGGGAGGGGCATCTTCCCCCAATGTTATTACTATACCTACATGAATCACCTTTGACATTCCCCTTTTCCCAAATATTGGAAGACTGCATTGTGACTGATATTGTCCATCATTTACAGAACTTTGTTGACTCCAGGATCTGTGATTAAAAAAAGACATTATTGAAACTGCATGAAATTGGTGGGTTACTATTTGAAGTGTTATATATTAAGTACAGTAATATTTTACACTGTACCACTACTCTTTCATACTCCTCAGGCCATGAACTTTTCAAACCCCTTCCCCTGGTATCTCTTAAATAATTGCTTTCTGAAGCATTAAGTTTTACAACCTGTGTGTAACTCCAGGTAGGTATCCTGTAAGTCAATCTGAATATGTATTATTGATCTTAACCTTGATGTTAATTACTGTATTTGCCAGATGATGAAACATGCTTAGAATTTATAATCCTTGAAAAAATATTTTTTACATATATTTGAAATACAGATTTCAAATTTTCAGATATATTTGAAATACAGTAAAGGTATCATTTTCTCGGTTGGTGTAGGACCAAAATGTCTTTCAGCTACCCTATTTTTGGAATATTTCAGCTAGCCATAATTGGAATATATATAATGGCTTAATATATGACTTCAGTTTGAAGCTAAAAGGGTAAAAAAACTTCTATCTTGTACACATTTCATTATAACTATAAATTTATGATTTAAAACTGCCATACTGCATGAAACATGACTCATTTATAGAAGGGATTACTAATTTTCACATGTTGCAGATAAGTTCAATGAAATTATTTCTAATGCCAGTAATTTCGAACTGATTATGCTGCTCACTTTTACACATGTAGATCTTGGTGGGGAAAGGTGGGGGGGATAGCAAATGTTTAGTACCAAAGGTGGTGTCTCATGTATTGAAGGTAAGGCAGAGTTGCTTGGTAATTCGTTCTAATCTTTACCAAAAACAGTTTCTGGAAGGAAGGATTTCATTTTTTAAAATTTTTTTCATGGAAATAAAGGTTAAGTTCTAGTGAGATATGCAAGACTTCACTCTGATATGTTAAGCAGTAACCACATCAGTAGGTGTGCTGTTAATAGGAGCTGCAATATTTGATCTGATAGTGGGGGGGGGGAGAAGACTACATGCATCTAGTATATGTTCAAACGAAAAGATGCAAGAGAATTTTAGGCAACTTTTCCAAAAGTGTGTGTTTCTTATACTCAGGCAGATATGGTAGTTTCCAGTTATAATGTTATATGTTATCTCTATTTTTGTATCAGATTTTTTTTTTGTTAAGTGAAAAAAAAAAAAATTCCTTATTAGAAAATACATTAGTTTTTTTTTTTTTTTTACCAGGTGCAGCAAGTAGCATTACTAGTTCTAACTCCGTTGCTCTACCATCAAGTCCATTGTTCAGCAGCAACAGTTCAATTTCTCCCCCTCCGCCTTTAACTCTGACAGCACCTTCCCTGCCACCACCACCTCTACCACCTAGAAGGAAACGGGAACCATCTATTGGAGACACATCTCCAAGAACAAAACAAGCCCCAGATGCACCATTGCTACCACCAAGAGATATTAGCCCACCTCCTTTGCCTCCTCGGAGAGACTTGAGTGGTTCTGGCACCTTGCCACGCATGCATTCCATTCCTCACTTGCCACATCCACACAGACTTCCTGGAGGACCATGGCCAGATGTTACTCTTCCTAGAAGGAATTCAACAGTGGATATACCATCGGCACCACAGTTTACTCAACGACGTTCATCACAGACATTGATGAATGGTCCGTCTTCCTTATGTGTTAGTGCTAGTGCCCATTGTCCTTTTCCTGCTCCTGTGATACCTTCTACTTCTGTGGCTCAACACGGAAATCAGGACATAATAGTTCCGCATACTACACAATCAGCAAGGGGAACTCCACAGTTGCCTCCCAAAACTTACAGACAGACATTGCTGATGAACAATCAAGCAGCTCCAAGGTAGCCACTAGCTAGTGCTAGTAGTTAGGAGCAATGTATTTTTGTGTTGTATAATCAAGAGTGCATCAGTACTAGTTGGCTATTGTTTGCCAGGAGCTCGAAATTAACTTGTATGGTATTGTGTCTGTTAGTACCAAAGGTGGTGTATATATATATTGAAAAAAAAAAAAAAAAAAAAAAAAAAAAAAATTCTTTGCCGTGCAAGAAAGATGACTTTTTTTGTTCTTGTTAGTGAGAGAAGTGGAATTCTGTTAGTGCTCAAAAAGTGACTAGTTTTATAAAAGAGTAGAAGCTACTTGTATGATTTGTTTATAAATTCATATGACGTTTCTGCATCCTTTTTGTACTGCATTTTTGCTGGTGGAGAAACAAACAAAACAGAACAGTGATTATATGTACAGTTTTTCTTAGAAGTTAAATCACACAGGGTAGTTGCCGGTTGTGTCTTTATTCCAATTTACTGTATTTATTTTCAGTTTTTACTGTTTGTATAAACTGCAAATACAGCCCTTGTAAGAATGCTGCTACAAATGGGAAGGAATAAAATGCTTGTACAATTAATATTTGACCTTTTATCAGTAATTTATAATGATCATATTAATACAGCTGTATTTCAACTATATGTATTGTATATATATATCAATAGATATGGTTTGGAAACTGTTAGTTGACATCTCATCCATCATATCATTGGGTTGATAACTAACCCATCAACAGTCATGTAAAATCATATACAGAATATTGAAAACTCTGAAATGGACAAACTTAATAAATTACATCAGATAAAGTCTGTAATCAAACCATGGTAGTCTAGTGTGTACAAAAATCATAGAGGAAGTTGTTCTTGCTCAGCTCCACATAGGACAGTCATTTGACACATTCCTTTTTGCTGATGGTATTCCTAAGTGTGAGTCCTGCGACAATATTTTATCTATGAGACATTTTAATTGACTGTACAGGTTTTAATGATATTTATTTTACTGCTTTTAATCATCTGACTGAGCCTTATACACTCAGTCAGATTTTTATCCAACAATGACATGTCACCTGTTTATAAATTTTTACAACGTACTGGGCATATGTTTTAATACGTTTACTGCTTTTTACCCTTAAATGAACCTGTGATGGGTAACCTTTTTATTATTATTACTGTTAGCTATATAGTTGCAAGGAAGCCAGAGGCTTATGCTGCACCAGCCAAAAAAAAATTCCTGAGTTACCCTGAGAGAGAGAGTAGAAGGGAATCACCAAGAAAGAGGAGAAGAATGATATTTCACAAGTTACCAGAATTTCTTTATTTTTTTCACTTTTAACCTTCTATAACCATGTCTTGGCACTTTGTGTATGTAGCACAAAAAACACACATTTTTTAAAAATAGCACTGAAAATAATGGCCCTTGACTCAGAAGTATATTTTTCGCACTATCTAAAGTCATCTATATGTCTGAAATTTTCATGTGTGATTCATGACAAGAATCATATGGGAGGAGCTCCAACAGGAGTATGTGAGTGAGGATCATCATTTCAATTGCATCTTTAGAGTAAGGGCGATAAAAATTAAATGTTTATTTAAGCCAGCAACTAGGAAAAATTTTGAATGTGCTATTTTTTACATCTTTGTATTTTGACACCCATGACTTATTTTGAATTACATTACCATTAATATGAATATGTTTAGTTTCCTTTTAACTTGGTTACTAATTTTTTCCAGATATGCCTACTCTAAAGTTCTAGCTCAGAGTTCCCAAATAATCATTATTTTTCTATTATTTATTATTATTTTTTTTTTTATAGCTTGATCCAGTTTGTCCTTCTTTTTAAGATAAAGTACTAAAGTTATTTCTTCTTTGAAGCTACCAATTGCACAATAAACAAATTTTAAACTTCTGTCATTATATTTTTACAAATTATGGTTTAAGTTACTATTACAAATACCATCTTTTTGTACTGTAATACAGTCAGTCCTCGTATAACACGTGTTTACACTACACGAATTCGATCATACACGATTTATAAATAGAGGAACGATATCTTATATAACACGAACCGAATTCGCTTATGCACGATTCGCCTTTGTGTTTACAGGAAATGGCAGTCGAATGCAGAATCACCCCAACCGAATGCAACACAATAGGAATGAAGAGAAGATTCTGAAAATGTATTTATGTTTTTATATCAGTGAAGGGGAAACACATTTCACCATAATAATGTAAAAATCAACACAATTCCAGCTATCGGTATAATCGCAAATGCAATTAGATCGAGTTTACTACCAATTTATAACAGATTCCACTAGCAGGAACGCAACTAGAAATTGTTTTTATTGTTTTATAGTAGTAACCCCCAGGGGGCTTAGAGGGGAACAGGTATCCTGTGTGTTATCAGACACTCAGCCTAAAACACTGATGGATCCAATATCTCTCTATTACAGAAGATTTAGGAGAAGTCCAGTTGGCCTGCCTCCCTAAAATCCACTCATGCACACCTTCTCGATGGTAAGCCCTGTTACGTCACTTAGGTGACAACGAACGTGTAGAGTGGTTCTCTTCAAGACGCCTGGTCAGGGTGAAGAGGAAAAGACCAAACCCTCCAGCAATGAGAGCACAACAATACAAATGGCCCTCAGTCCCCAGCAGCTTTCACTCACCGTCTTACGGCAGCGAGATGATCAGAGGGGAAGCAGAGGGTGCTAAGAATCTCTGGTTACGACCAGGCTGCCATGCACGGAAATTGAACTTGGCCTGGTATAACGTACGATCACTCATCGGTGAAGACAGGATATTAGAGCTGGAAAAGGAATTAGAAAATGTGAATTGGAATATCATCGGTTTGGCTGAAACAAGAAGAAGAAATTAATCACTTATAAGTTTATCAAGTGGAAATCTGCTGTACACCAATGGAAACAGTGAAAGGAGTGAAGGTGGAGTTGGGTTTCTGGTCCATAAAGATTTTAAAAACAACATTTTGGAATTCAAAAGTACATCACCAAGGCTGTCAAGACTAATATTCAAGATTTCTAAGAGGTACAAGCTAAAGATTATAATGATTTATGCACCAACATCGAGCCATGATGATGAAGAGGTTGAAGAAATGTACACTGAAATTGAGAGTCTTCTAGATGAGCAGAAAACCCACTACACTATTATTATGGGGGACTTCAATGCTAAGGTTGGAAAAAGGCAAAACAGCGCAGAAAGAGGAATTATAGGAAATTTTGGAATTGGTGAAAGAAATAAAAGAGGTGAAAGACTTGTGGAATTTGCGGAATCTCAAGGACTGTCAGTAATGAACACTTTTTTCAAGAAAAGGGTGAACAGAAAGTGGACATGGAAGAGTCCAAATGGATTAACAACTAATGAAATCGACTTCATCCTCACTAACAGAAGATATATTGTGAATGATGTTACCGTCCTGAGTAAGGTAAATGTTGGAAGTGATCACAGAATGGTAAGATGTACACTTGATATAGATGTAGGAAAGGAAAAAACTGACTCGAGTAAATAATACAAAGGTCTTTGAGATAACAGAAGAGAATAAAAAGCAGTATATACTGGAACTTAAGAACAAGTATGAGCTTCTGTAGACTGCTGAGGACCAAGATATCGACAAGGAATATTACAAATTTCTGAAAGTGATAAAGCCCAAGAAACCTATAGAGAAACAGAAATCCAAAGAAGAAAAAATTAGTCAAGAAACACTTGTCATGATGAACCAAAGACGACAAATGAAGAGCAAGAAAAACACTGACAGGGAGAAAATTGAGTATACTGAGTTATGCAAAGCCATTAGAAAGAGACTCAGAGAGGACATAAGAAGATTTAACACAAGAAAAGTAGAACAAGCATTAAGGGAAAACAAAGGATTTAAATCAGCAGCCATGAGCAGTAATACAGAAAGACAAATGATACTGAAACTGAAGAATAGTGATGGTGTACTTATAAACAGCAGAGAACGCATAATTCAAATAGCAGAAGACTACTATAGAGAATTATACAAGGAGCGAGGGAATGATGCCAGCAGTGGGGAACATGGATTGCAAAGTAGCAACACATACGACATACCCGATATTCTTCCTGATGAGGTAGAACATGCATTGAAGAAAATGAAGAATCGGAAAGCCCCGGGGGAAGATGAAGTTACTGTAGAGTTGTTAAAATTGGGAGGAAGAGACATAACACAAAAACTGGCAAGGCTCTTCACAAAGTGCATTAGAAAAGTGATGCCTAAGCAGTGGAATAATGCAATCATAGTTTTGCTGCATAAGAAAGGAGATAAATCAGAAATTGGAAATTATAGACCAATTAGCTTGTTATCCCATATCTACAAGTTGTTCACAAGGGTCATTACTAACAGATTAGAAAGAAAACTTGATGAGAATCAATCGAAAGAGCAAGCTGGCTTTAGGACAGGATTCTCAACTATGGATCACCTTCACGTAATATCACAGCTAATGGAGAAAGCAAATGAATATAAAACACCGTTATGCCTGGAATTTGTGGATTATGAAAAGGCATTTGACTCCATACAGCATAAGGCAATGTTTCGGGCACTGGAAAGACAAGGCATAGATACTCCATATATTATGATTTTGAAGAAAATATATGAGAATGCTACATCCTTTATTAGACTAGACAAAGACAGTAGCAAATTTAAAATCGAGAAAGGAGTTCGACAAGGAGACACAATATCTCCGAAGCTGTTTACTGCTGCGCTTGTGGAAGCTTTCAGAAGATTAGACTGGTCGCAGAAAGGAGTCAATGTGAACGGAGAGTACCTAAACCATTTACGATTTGAAGGTGACATTGTGGTCATAAGCGACGATCCCAAAGAATTAGAGGAAAATCTTAATCAGTTATGCACAGTTAATAAGGATTTTGGACTAAAGATGAATATGGCTAAAACAAAAGTAATGATGAACAAGTATGCCACGGAAAGGGAAATAATGATTGAAGGAGCAGTAATTGAAAAGGTGGAGACATACTTATCTGGGACAAGTTATTAGCTGTAATAATGATAAATGGCTGGAAGTCAAGAGAAGAATAAATTTTGGATGGATAGCATTCAGGAAATATAGTCACATACTGAAGAGCAATATCCCAGTTTGTCTGAAACGTAAAATAATGAATCAATGTATACTCCCCACCATGACTTATGGAAGTGAAACTTGGGCACTCACCAAAAGAATGGAAGAGAAGCTAAGAACTACACAGCGAAGAATAGAATGAATTATATTGGGAATCAGACTGTTAGATAAGAAGAGAAACACATGGATTAGGCAGCAAACTCAAGTAAAGGACATTCTTATCAAAACTAAAGAACTAAAATGGTCTTGGGCAGGACACATAGCTCGAAGACATGATGATAGATGGACTAAGAAATTAACAGAACGGTACCCAAGAGGAGCTAGAAGAAAACCTGGAAGACAAAGGCGGAGATGGATAGATGAAATTTGTGAGTTTTTGAGTAGTAAATGGATGGCCAGTGCTCAAAACAGAAGGAACTGGAAAGTTGCTGGAGAGGCCTTCATCCTGCAGTGGATTGAAAATGGCTGATGATGATCATGATGACCCCCAGAAATGTGCTTCAGTAAAATGTGAGCCAGTGAGGTGTTAGTGTGTCTTAATAGTGTGTCTGCCTTTACGGTGTAGTTTATTCAGTTGCTATACGCGCACAGCTTTGTTTATGTGTATCAAGCGTGCCTCCTCGTTTTGTAATTATGCTTTATTCCCTAAAAATGAGTAAAATACTTAGAAGGTGTGAAAAGAAAGCATCCTGGTGAAGACACTAGAGATTCAGAGAGAAAAAGAAAAGCAATGTCGATAAACAGAGGTGGACTGGGTCAAAAATTCTTATAGTGGAAAATTAATAGTGGCCTCATACTATGGTTTATGGCCAAAATCACACCGGCCTCCGGCCCACCGGGGTTTCCCTGGTAAGGCTTATGGGCAGTCTGTCGATAGAGAAAAGATGTGAAATTGTGAAACGCTTTAAGCGAAATGAAAGACTATGTGATATTGCACATGCTACAGACCTAAATGAGGCAACGCCGAGAATTACAAAGAATGCAGAGAAAATAAAAACAACTTTCATAGCAGGAACAACTCAAAGTGTAATTAAAATCCATTAGATTAAGACACAAAGAATTGGAAGAGATGGAACGGCTGTCATCTGTTTAGATAGAAAATCAAACAAAAAACAAGTTTGCTTACAATAGAAGCAAAAGCATTAGCAATATTTTATTATATAATAGTCTTAATAAAATACTTACGTATTTTATTACGATTATTTATTGTGTTTGGTAATGTTTTGGTTACAAATGTGTGTTCAACCTTGGGTGGTCAGCACCTAACCCTATTTTTTCCATAGGGCCTGTTGTTTATATTGCATGATTTTGCATTGCACGAGGGTTTCTAGGAACACAACTATCGTTCTATACGAGGACTGACTGTAATTATAGTAGAGTTTAGTAACTCCCATCTGTACTTTGTTTTTCTTCAGTAGTGGAAAATTGAGTGGATGTACATCATTTCACATTCTCTATAATAATATAGTTGTTTGTCACACAGGGATTTCTAGTCTTTAGAAATAAGAGCTGTATTTATCCAAACTCATGTTAAGGAGTAGGGTTTTTACTTCCTAGTTATTCTGGTTTTTCAGCCTTCATAATGTGCAAACTTGCCTGTAAACACTTGACATAATACACAAGAGAGTTGTATAGTCTAAGTCACTGATGTGTATAAAAACCAAAACTTTCATTTTGCCCCATGAAAATAAACTGGGGAATAATATTTTAGAGTTAAGCAGCAAAAAAATATGCTGTTTAACCCTCAGTTGTTTCTCTTTATTCTGTCTTCCCAATCTACTTCTCTCTACATTTATCCTCTCTTCCCTATATGAACTATTTCCTGATTTTTTACTCCATGTTTGCCCAATTAATATTATCATTAGTAGAGGCATGATGCAAGAAAGCCAAGCTTATACAGCATCAGCCAAAAAAAAAAAAAAAAAAAAAAAATTCCCATTTTGCCCATCCAATCACTGCAAATGTTTGTCTAGTTCTGCCTTGAATTTATTTCAGCTCTCAGCTTCTACAATGACAGATGGAAGTTTGTTTCAGCAATCAACCATTCACTGGCTAGAGACAAAACACCTGCACATCTATTCTACAACTGTCTTAACTAAATTTGAATTTATGTCCCCTCAGGCAATTAATCTGGACAAGAGGCAGAATCCCATCAGCATTGAGCTTGCTCAAACCATTCAAGGCCTTATACACCTCAGTCAGATCCCCTCGCAGATGCCTAGTATCCAGACACTTCAATTTGCACAGCTTAAGCCTTTCTTCATAAGAACAACCCTTTATTCCATTCACCATTCTCATTGCCCTTCTCTGCATTCATTCCAACAGCTCTGCATCCTTCCTAAAATGAGACCTCCCAGACCTGTATACAGTACTCAAGGTGTGGTATGACCATTGCCTTATAAAAGGGACTAATCACCTCCTTATACCTGCTGTGATCATTGACAAGACTCCATGAGCTATTCATGCAGATTGTGTGCACTGTTCAGAAAACTTCATAAGACTGGAAAATTACCACCAAGTCTTTTTCATTCTCTACCACTCTGAGTGTAGTACCACACAGTTGATAGGTTATGTTGGGATTACTGCTGCCCATATGCAGTACTTGATATTTGTCAATGTTAAACTTCAGTTGCCACCTCTCAGCCCATCTGATCAACTTTTCTAAATTTTGTTGCAGTAGCATACTGTCATTAACAATCCTGCCAACATTCGTATTGTCTGCAAACTTGGACATCTGATATATCTACATTGATATCACTTACCAATACAGAAAACAACAATGGACCCAACACGAAACCCTGAGGAACTCCAATAATAACATTAGTCCACAAAGAACAGTGTCCATTGATTACACTCTCTGTCTTCTCCCATTCAACCATCCCTTTATCCATTGCAGCAATTTGCCTTTAATCCCATACTGCGCCAATTTGTACAGTAGTCATCCATGTAAAACAATATCAAAAACTTTCCTAAAATCCAAGTATATGATATCAAAATTATTTTTTGCTTCCAGTTCCTTTGTGACCACATCATAGTATCCAATCGAATTGGTTAGCTAAGACATCCCCTTAAGAAACCCATGCTTTGTCTGAACTATAACTGCAGTCTTGTCTAGATGATCCTGCAGTGCTTCTTTAACCAGTGCCTCCATGAATTTCCATGGTACAGAAGTTAAACTAACAAGTCTGTAATTACTTATGTCACCCTTTGTGAAATGGGGACACATTTGCACACCTCCAGTCTATGGGGACCTCCCCTGAGTCCAACGAAGGTTTCATAATTATGTCTAAAGGTTTGCTTACTTCCTTTGCCACCTCCTTTAACATAACTGGATAGATATCATCCACCTGAGGTGCCTTTCTTATGTCCAATTTCAACAATTTCTCCTTCACTTTGCTCTCAGTTATTACAAAATCATTTAGCTCCCTGCCAGAGTTTGATAAGCTTCTGGCCTCCACTTTCTTACAGACTTGTTCGTTTGAATGTAGATGCAAAAAGTCTAATAGCTTCCAAGATTACTTCTTTGAATGCTTCCCATTTAGAATTTGCTGTTGGTAACATCATCAATTGGTCCCAATGTTTAGAATTTAAAAACTATCTGAGACCACTAGTCACTTTTACGAAAGCAAAAACCCTTCTCTTTACACCTGATGGTAGTTACATCTTTGAGTAAATCCCACAACAGCACACTGTGATCACTGCCACCTAGTGGTTCCTTCATATAAAGATTCTTAATCCATGAAGAATTGCTACTGATAATCAGATCAAGAGGATTATTCCCTCTGGTTGCCTTTCAAACTTGCTGCAGAAAACATTCATCCAATAAATCTACAAAAGCCTTGCTAGTGTGTGTGAGTTCCAGTCAATATCTGGGAAGTTAAAATCCCCCATTATAAGACAGTGTGATTTACTGGCTCACTGTACAGTTCATTATTGTTCATTATACTCATCTGGCCTATAACACACTCTTACTCTCAGTTTTGCTTTCCCGGTGCTTATGTCACACCACACTGACTCGATGTTGCACTGTCCACCCATGTCAACTAGATGTGCTTCCTTAGATTTTGTGTTTCTTAACTAACAGCATAACCCCTCCTCCTTTCTGTTCACATTGTACTTTGAAAATTCCCATTCTGCATTCCTTATATCTGTGTGACACCACATCTCTGATATCCCAACAATATCTGCCTTTGATCTTTTGACCAGCACCTCAAATTTATTTACTAAACTCCTAGCATTGGTGTACACACAAGTATACATGTGCCTGTTCTTATTCTTAGCTACCCTAACACAGCCCATATATTTACTTGTTCCTTGATGCCTCTTAGAAGTTTTCTGACTCACCTAACACTGCCTTGATAGCATCAGCAACTATTATTGCTCCCTTTCTATTTAAGTTTATTCCATCCTTGTAGAAGCAGCTTCTCCTGTTAACAAGCACAGACTGCGCTGAGAAAATTGACAAGACTCTCATCATATACTACCTCCTATCGTGTCTGGGCAGAATTGCAGACACTTTCAAATTCAACCCTAACTTGCAGCTTTTTTTCAACATAGACATGTACTTGTTAAGTAATTCCACTGTTCTCCTACTCTTAATGTCATTAGTCCCATGTACAACAATATCACCCTTAAACAATATCTGCTCTACGTCACCAACTTTTGCCCCTGGCAGACCTATCCTTTTTGCAAAATGTATTCCCTGGCAATACCTACAATTAGTTCCTGTGAGACCAGAACATTCTTCCTTGGGGATTGCCGCTGTGTTGCCTGATGTTCAAGTGCAAGCTCTGGCATTGATGTAGGCAGCTGAGAGCTTGATGGGCCCACAATTTAAATCCTTCAAGGGCATCTACCCTGTTCTTCAAGCTCTCATATAGGCCCATAACAAAGCTGAGATGCTGCCTAACTTCCTTACATCGAGCACACACAAAGACATCCCCTTGGCAATATCATGTCCCGTTCGTGATAGCTCCTCGGACATCAAACAAGCAATACATTTCAAAAGGCTGTGATTCAGAGAACAACCACCCACCTCAGTTCCCTCGACTAGATACAGCAACTATTAACCCCTGAGCCACAGCACTACCTTGAGCCTATTGCTTTGCTGCTCTGGTCTGAGGCATGATTTTGATTCAGTTTCACTTCAATTAAAAATTACACTAAACCTATATCCCAATGCTGTAATAACACTATATATATACACATTTCAGTATCGAGTTTTATCTCCTACCGAGTTAACATTATATGAATTTCATATCTTGTATCAAGTGTAAGTTATATGTATTAAGTTATAACGTTACATTTGTAAAATATAAGTAGTTATAATACATAATAAATTTAACTATCTATTGCCGCCTATGTGGTTCAAACTCTTGTGCTAGCTATTTGCGATACTATATCTACGCCAAATCACCGATTCTAAAAGCTCCATGAATATTTCTGTTGTACGTTATGGTCTACATATCAAGTTAAATAAGTAGTGCTATAATTTATAGTTTATAATGCTCTGTTGGTAATGATTATACTGCTACAAGTTACGTAGAAACTTCCAGTATCTGCTATATCGATACGTAAACAATGGCGGCGGCAGTTTTCTATGCAATTAAAAGGCCGAGTAAAGAATAAATACATCGAATTAATCAGAAAATCACAAAAAAATATAGAAAAACAATAATTTCAAATTAATAAATTAAAAAAATCCACTTAGGGCTTTGAACACATCTGGCTCCCACTAGCCTCGTCAGTAACTATTAACCAAAATTTAGTTGGGTGTTTACATGTGATAGTTGGTGAAGTTTGTTTTCACTAACAAAGTGTAGCCAGACATAAAATTCAGTGGCTGAAAAGATGTTTTAAGATTTTTGAATGGCTTTTTATTGCTTACTAGGCAAACAGAATCCTAACTTATTGTCAACATAATATGATATTGTATCTTCTCTTTTCAGAATTCATCAGGATTTCATCATTGGTTTTGAAGTCCTGTTTACAATAACTGTTACCATCTCCTTTTAGAAGTTGCTGGACTTTCAGTATGGGCACATGTAATTCTAAAAGTGAATAGCTAAGTAAAAGAGACAGTATAGGACCTCTCATTTCATCGTAGGTATAGAAGGAAAGGGACAGTGAACACTTTCACATTATATGCTCAAACCCTGTTAATTTTGCCAAATGATTTTTTGGTGTGTAAAACAATAGTATAATTAAAGGTAGTTTTGACTGGTGCAATAAAATGTGTAGAATATTCTGGGAATTTCTTGTGGTTGCAGTGGAATTATGCACACCTGCAATTTTCAAGATACAGATCATGTGGCTAAATATTTTTTTTCTTTTAGTAATGCTTAATAAGCTTGCTTTTTGCTTCATATGCCACTACTAATGCTAATTTGATGGTTGGTAGGGTGAATAATAACAGTAAAGATCTAGAAAGATTAGGCAGAAGGACTGGCGATTGAGTTTAATGTTGAGAAATGTAGGATAGTAGTACTCCTAGATTAACATACCAACTGTGTGGTACCAATCTTAGAATAGTGGAGAACGAAAAAGACCCAGGAGTACATAATTGAGTCACTGGTAAAAAAGTTCAACAAGTGACTCCATTGTTTCTTAACTGATAGGCCATCAGTTATGGATGATCAATTTTTGCTTTTGATAACTTTCATGGTAGAAAAGTTTCACAAAAGGGGGTAGATCTGAACAGAAATTTATTTGTAGAGCAAATTGTATTTTGTTAAATCGGTCATTCTAAAGGAGCAACTATCTGAGACTTTAATATGATGTTAATTTGATGATTCATTTTTGAATCAGGGATTTCTGTGTTACTTATTTCTCAAAATTTATGCACAGAATTAGTACTTCCACTAATATCTATTTAAAAAAATGGATATTCTACAGTATAACTAATGATTCATTAAATCTCTTATTGAAAGAGTTAACCCATCAACAACAACAACCATATTCCTACACATTAGCATTAGCAAAGGTACATGATACAAGAAAGCAAGTTTATATAGCATCAGCCAAAAATAAAAAAAAAAATTTAAAAAAAAAAACCCCTTATTTCACCCATCCACACCCTTCAAATGTTTGTCAAGTTCTGCCTTGAATCTATTTAAGCTATCAACTTCTGCAACGACAGTTGGAAGTTTGTTCCAGCAATCAACCACCCGCTGGCTAAAGGCAAACTTCCACACATCTATCCTACAACCATCTTTCCTCAATTTGAATTTATGCCCTCTCAGGCGATTATTCTGAGCAAGAGGAAGAATCCCATCAGCATTGAGCATGCTCAAACTATTCAAGGCTTTATACACCTCTATCAGATAACCTCGCAGGTGCCTCGTCTCCAGACACTGTAATTTGCAAAACTTAAGCCTTTCTTCATAAGAGCAATCCCTTGTTCCATTCACTAATCTTGTTGCCCTTCTCTGTACTCGTTCCAGCAGCTCTACATCCTTCTTGAAATGAGGCCTCCAGACCTGTATACAGTACTCTAGGTGTGGCCTGACCATTGCCTTATACAAGGGAATAATCACCTCCTTATCCCTGTTAGAAAAATTCCTCTATATATCATTGACAAGACACCATGAGCTACTCTTCCAGACTGTCTGCACTGCTCAGAAAACTTCGTATCTGCCTGTACAATTACCCCCAGGTCCTTTTCATTCTCCACCACTGTCAGTGTAGTACCACAAGTTGATATGTTACTCTGGAGTTACTGCTTCCCATATGTAGTACTTTACATTTGCCAATGTTAAACTTCATTTGCCACCTTTCAGCCCATCTGCTCAACTTTTCTAGACCTGTTGCAGCAGCGTACTGTCATTAACAACCCTGCCAAACTTCATATCTTCTGCAAACTTGGACATTAAGCCTGATATACCATCATCAATATCATTTATAAATACAGAAAACAACAATGGACCCAAACTGAACCCTGAGGGACTCCACTAACAACATTAGTCCACGAAGAGCAGTGTCCATTGATTACCACTCTGTCTTCTTCCACTCAACCATTCCTTTATCCATAGCAGCAATTTGCCTCCAATGCCACACTGCTTCAATTTGTGCAGCAGTCTTCCATGCACAACAGTATAAAAGGCCTTTCTAAGATCCAAATATACGATATCAAAGTTATTCTTTGCATCCAGTTCCTTTGTGATTACATCATAGTATCCAATCAAATTGGTGAGACAAGAATTCCCCTTAACAAACCCATGCTGTGTCCGAGCTATAACTGAAGTCTTGTCTAGATGATCCTGCAATGCTCCTTTCACAAGTGCCTCCATTGATTTCCCTGGAACAGAAGTTAAACAAATAGGTCTGTAATTATCTGTGTCTCCTTTTGATCCTACTTTGTGGATTGGGGTCACATTTGCATATCTCCAGTCCATAGGTACCTCCCCAGGGTCCAGGGAAGCTCTCATAAATATGGCTAAGGGTTTGCTTAATATATATTCAAATAAATATGCATTTTTCTTAATATAACTGGATAGATTCCATTCACCCCAGGAGCCTTTCTTATGTTTCTCTTCAACAATTTCTCCTCCACTATACTCTCAGTTGTTACAAGATTATCTAGCTTACTGCCAGAATTTAATACACCTCTGGTATTCCCATCCCTGAATCCTGCAATGCTTCTTTAACAAGCAAAGTGCCTCCTTTGATTTCCCTGGACCAGAAGTTAAACAAACAGGTCTGTAATTACCTCACGTGTGAATGTAGATGCAAAATATTCATTAGTTTGTTAGCTATCTGAGCAGTATCATCAACAGTTGAACCATCAATATCAAGTGGACTAATCTGATTCATCCCTTTCCTTCTAGAGTTTACATAAGTAAAGAACTCTTTGCATCCTTTGCCAAAATTTCTCATAATCTGCCTTCGCCTGCCTAACCTCCTTTGTGACTTACTTACAGACCAGCTTATATCTATCATAGGCTTCTGTGTCACCTGTTATTTTATATGTATCCCATGCATTTTTCTTCTCTGTCACATGTCTAATTAGTTCATCTGACATCCATTTAGGCCTAAATCTTCAACAATATTTCCTAGTTGGTATGAATAGCCTAGTAGCTTCCAATGCTTCCCATTTTGAATTTGCTGTTTGTAACATCTTCAGTTGGTCCCACCGTATAGAATTTGAATACTGTTTCAGACCACCATAGTCACCTTTGCGAAAGCAAAAACCCGTCCCTTTACCCTTGATGGTAGTTACCTGTTTGAGTAAATCCCACTTCAGCACACTATGATCACTGCCGCCTAGTGGTTCCTTTATCTGCAATTCTTAATGCATGAAGAATCACTACTGATAATCAGATCAAGAGTATTACTCCCTCTTGTTGCCTCCCAAACATGCTGCTGTAGAAAACAATCATCCAATAAATCCACAAAAGCCTTGCTAGTGTGTGTGTGTGTCCAACCCACAAATTACAGTCAACCTATGGGAAATTAAAATCCCCCATTATAAGACACTGTGATTTACTGGCCCACTCTATTTCTCTGCACAATTGCTCATTATACTCATCAGATTCATTAGGCCTATAACACACACACCTACTCTCATTTTTCCTTTCCCAGTGCTTAGGTCACACCAAACAGACTCAACATTGCATTGTCCGCCAACATCAATTGATTGCACTTCCTTAGATTTTGTGTTTTTTAACTAACAGCATAATCCCTCCTCCCTTCCTGTCTATCCTTTCTGTACACATTGTACTCCTCAAATTCCAATTTTGCACTGCTTATGTCTGTGTGACACCACGTCTCTGATATCCCAACAATATCCGCCTTTGATGTCTTGACCAACACTTCAAATTCATCAAATTTATTTACTATACTTCTAGCATTGATGTACATGCAAGTATACATGCAACTGTTTCTACTCTTAGTTACCCTAACAAAGTCCATGTATTTACTTGTTCCACTAGCATTCCTGGAAATCCCCATTTCCCTTCTTTCCAGGCTGCTGCTCAATTGCATTTTAATAGAAGCAGTGCAAGAATCACTTTCACCTCTGCCAGTGGCTCCAGTAATCTATTATTTCATGTGTCCCTCCAAGCTAGCAGTTTTCTGACCCACTTAACTCTGACTCGATAGCATCAGCAAATATTCTTGCACCCTTTCTATTTAAGTGTATCCCATCCCTGTAGAAGCAGTCTCTCCTGTTAACAAGCACAGACCAGGCTGAGAAAAATTCTACCCCTTAAGCCTTGCACAATCTCTCCACGGCCGAATTGATTAACAAGGCTCTCATCATATTCCCTCCTATCGGGTCTGGGCAGAACTGCAGACACTTTCAAATTCAACCCTAACTCACGATTTTTTTTTCAGCTTTGACTTGTACTTTTTAAATAATTCCGCCGGTCTCCTACTGTTAATATCTTTAGTTTTAATGACAAAAATTCATCAAAATATTATCTCTTATTAGAATTTATTTAATTCTAATAAGAGATTAAATAACACTGCACTACATGCAGATTTTAAAGGCAAAAATTGATAGTTTATACAAACAAGCTAGAAAGATACCATTACATCAAGCCTTTCAATAACTGAACCATTTAGAGGATAATTTTGACATTTAAAAATCTTCATGAATATCATTTTCAAGCGTAAAGGAGGGAAAAATAAGGTAATTGTAAAAACTGGTTATATAAAATGCTAGTGAAAGATAAATTTTAACCCAGAAGAATATCTTTTTGGTTTGAGTTTATCTTTCACCAGTTCTGCAATACCACACGGATGCTGATAACGGCCGGTTGGCTCCATATTTTAAAGTAAGATTTTTCTAATAATTTTTAATAATTTTAATTAAATAAAAATAGCAGAATGTTAATCTATTCAACCTTTAATATTTGTTGTGTTCACATATACAGACATACATATACACAAGTACCTTTAAGGCGAAAGGAATCATACAGTAAATAATTTGGGCATCTGAGATGAGCAGTAGTTGAATTAACCGATAACTGAGATTCTGTCAGAAAAAGTACATGGGGTTTGGCAGACTGCAAGTGGAAAGGGACATTGTTGAGATTAGAATTGAGACCACATATATTTGTGAAATGAACTAGGAAGTGTTTGGGAGGTTAAGATCTTTTTGCAGATAAACTTACTCTATTAGTTTGACAATTCATGGTGTATTCAATAGTAAGAAAAAGTGGGGGAGGGGGGCATGCTGTATGAAGTAATGAAATTTTTCGATATGGCATACACGTGGTAAGAATATTCCCAGATCCTTGATATAAAGTGGCCTCAACAATGCCCCCCCCCCATGCCGCATACACACTACTTGTACTCCCTCCAATCACTATATGGCAGAGTAGAGGTAGCAAGATTATATGCTAGCTGATTCGGAAGCCTCCTAACGTGTTAACAATAGGTTCGGTCCTGTGTACTAACTAGCGGCCATCCTGAAAACACTGTTTTAGAGCTGTAGCCTCAAAATGTAAGGAAGATTGGATCTTGCCATGATGTTCATCATAACATCAAAAGTCATCAGTCATACTGCATGATGGAAGAGATGGGGAAGTGTTGATTGGAACTTAGTTCTGGAGACTAAACATGGGTTCCACCATTTCAAGCCTCCAATAAGCGTGGTGGTTTTGCACCGGTTAATGAGAGTCACTACCAGCTAGTATTGCCTGGTAACACAGGGGCGGCATTCCTCCATGTGGTTGGGTGCCACATCTCGACCCCTGCTTACGTTGGGTGTGCATAAGCACACCCACAGTGTGCTTATGCATGGAGGTTATACTCAGGATTACTAACAGTCCACTATCATGAAGGTGCAAGCAGAGGATTTGGCTGTCACAGACCGTCCGGACTTTGCCAAAATTGGGTCTACTTGACTTGAATTTCACTCCAATATCAGTACCATCAGCATTTTAGACTCCCCGGTAGCCAGTACAGCTTGTCTGGCATATCTGAGAGAATGTCTGTGACATCCTGCCACTTAAAAACATTTGCTTTTGCCATGGTAGCACCCAGCTTCATGTAAAATACCCAATTTCAAGCAAAATTTTACATTCACTCTTTATTCAATGTTACGCTGCATTTCAAAAAGGAAAACTTACATACCACTTCAGTAAGCTGGCATTTGACTATTACTAAATGTAGCACATTGAAACTTGTGTAGAAAGTTCAATATTACATCACCATCAAATGGTACAAATGGCACGTTGCTTAATATCATCCAGCATTCATTTGAAATGCTAGATGATACTTGACAGGTTGTGACTTGCACAGCAACTTGAACCTCTACAGCATGGTGTTGTTATCTTCAGGATAGTGCATACCCCATCACTATTGAGTTACACAACAACACCAACCATATCACTTTGGAGACATTTATTCACTCTGGATACATATAGACGGTTTTTATGGTATCATATTTTGGTCCCTTTAATTTTGCTATATGGAGGTTTACTTTAAGCATTAAATCAAGTAAACCTTCATGTATGTATCAATAACAACAATGTAATCACAAGAAATATGTAATACATACGTGAAGGTTTACTTGATTTACTGCTTAAAGTGTGTTCACAGAAATTTTCAGGTTTATAGATGAAGATTGTTGAGAGAATCAAGCACTCTGCAGTCACCGAGTACCTTTACTTAAAGGGAATGTCGCCAAAAGAAATTCGTGAAAATATGCAGCAAGCATTTGAGCAATCCTTGTCCTTCATATACCATGGTCAAAAATTGAGTTGCAGAATTAAGCACAGACAAGACAGTGTTGAAGATGCACCTTGCAGTGGGAGGACTGTTACCATATCAACACCTGCAAATGTGGATGCCATTCATGATCTTATCGTGCAAGACCGCAGAATAACATTAAAGCACACTGAGACAACATTCAACATCTCCCACAATACTGTAATGAATGTTTTAGGAATGAAGAAGGTTTCTTAGAGATGGGTCCCTAAAGTAGTGAATACAGATCAGAAGTGGGAGGGAGAAAGAGCAAGATGTTATGAGGTTGTGCAGCATTTTTAAGCTAATAAAACTCAGTTCTGAGGCAGTATGTCATTATGGACAAAATGTGGGTGCAGCACTTGGCCCCTAAAACAACAGAAAATTCAAAACAGTAAAAGCATTTTTCTCCCCCCTACTAAAAAGTATCGTGTGCAGAAGTAGACTGGGAAAGCCAATGCATCTGTCCACCTTCTGGATATTGAAGTAGTGATTATAGTTGCTTTCCTGGAACCAGGTGCCACTATCAATGCCAGGCATTATTCTAACCTACTGAGACATTTCCATAAGAAAGTGAAGCTCAAGAGGTGCAGGAAATTGGCCAGTCTTGCATCAAAGCAATGCACTGGTGCACACAGCATTTGTGACTCACATGACATTGCATGATTGTGGGTTCCAGCTATTACAGCATCTGCTCTACTCACTGGATTTGGCTCCATTGGACTATTTTCTATTCCAAAATCTCAAAAAGGATTTGAAAGACCAGAAATTAGACAGTGATAATGCTGTGATGGATGGAGTCAACAATGATTTGAGCAAAATCAGAATTTTATTCGAGCGGGTTACAAGAGCTAGTGGATCATGCCAGAACGTGTTAACTTGGGGTGGGGGACTATGTTTAGAAATAAATGGGTTTCAAAACTTTCCAGCATTTCTTCTATGAGGGGCTAGAAACTTTTTGATCTCCCCTTACACAGGCCATAACTTCTTAACAGTAAAAACTGTATGTTACATCTTTAGAAATACAATACCAATACTAATCTTCATAATTAGTTGATTGCTTAAAATATGAAAGATAATTATATAATAATTTAACTAATATTTTCAAAGGAAGATAGAAATATATAAATTCTTTAATATGCAAAATATAAAAGTAAAAATATTTATGCACAGTGAGTAGCAATAAAAACTCCTTCACGGGCATATAATAAAAGGAATATGAGGATAAACAGCAATAGTTTTCAATATCCCAGAATGTCTTTGTGAACTTAAAAGTGAAGAGAAGTGGTACAATAAATAGGTAAAAAATGAAGTGCCAGTGTACAATGGAATAATTATACAGCTGGATTACTGCTCATGCAACTTCCTATTATGTCATTTGTAGTTGGTTCATTGTTTAATGGCACAAGGGAATCACCCAGGGTCCTGAGCTGGATATCATCATTTTTCTCTTTCTTGGTGATTCCCTTCTACTTCTCTCTCTCAGGGTAACTCGGGAATTTTTTTTTTTTTTTTTGGCTGGTGCAGCATAAGCCTCAGGCTTCCTTGCACCATATAGCTAATAATAACAACAACAAGGGCTGCTAAGGCCATATTGTGCCTGAATTCTTTTGAGTAATAACTTGTTCAGATATGGGGTTAGTTCACAGGACTAAATTACGATTAAAATATGGTGTTGGTACAAACTTTTCCTCTGGCATGGCATGTAATATGTTGGTTACATTATACACATTAATGTGGACAGCAAACTTACAATACTTTATTTATAAATAATGAAAATAAATTACTGATTCCTTGTTGATTAATTTAAATACATGGCATTTGTGCAATTTCATTTCTCTCTAAAAAAATAAAATTTAACTAAACTGATATATACAATACTGTTAAATGGATTTTTTAGTGATTTATATTCTCTCCACTTAAAGGGTACAAAACAGTTTTTTTACTCGTCTTAGCAATTCTTTTGAATCTGTATGCTCTGGAAATGCTTCTAAAGCTTTATGCACAATAGAGTAACAGTTCTGAAGATCACCTACCTGTTAAAATAAATAAAACAAAGTTTTATACACTTTCTTGTCACAACTAAACAAGTACAGTCTGTTCAGTGATATTTTATGTGCATACATCATAGTCTTTGGTGGGGAGGGGTTAGAATCTTATTTGTTTACTAAAATTAATGAGAAACCACTGTATGTGATTCTCATGGAAGCCTGTAAATTTTATTTCATCTCTTGTCAAAGGGGGGGGGATTTCTTCAGGCATAAATATCAAAAATTCACAAAATCACAAATTCGTGATATTGAGCATACTCACTGAAGCACTTTGAGGTTTGGGATGCTTGACATTTTAACTCCCTCTGTTTTAGTGTCTAGGTCCTTGGCATTTGATTGTCAGGTAGCCTCAGACCCCCAGAGAATAACTGCAAAAACATCATCAACATATCTGTACCAGAATGTGATGCAGATATGTTGTTGATGTGCACCAAAATGTGATGAGGTGCTGCCACTCCAATACATTGATTCTCTGTTGACATACATTTCTTTTACTATGGAAATGGAGCTGCACAATGCCCTGCCATTTTTAGATATCTTGGCATGCTGCACAGGGTATGGCCAATTGGTTACCTCAGTGGATAGGAAGCCTATGTACTGTGGTCAGTTCACCAATTATAAATTGGCCCTTGCTTTGGGGCACTTGTATAGTGCAGAGAGAGAGTGCTGTTCCACTGAGCTTGGATGTATACTGACAACATAACTGGCAGAGAGGCTGAGTTATGCCTCAAAAGCTTCTTGTACATTTATTTTATTGTTTATTTGTTTCGTGTATATTATATTCTTACTGCTTTTAATTGCTATATATTTTTATTTTTTTTTTATATCCTTTATGCTTGTAACGGTTTTCTTTTATAGTTATTTTAATGCTTGTGTATTTTATTTTTAAACAAATTGTTTAATGTTCAGATTAGTGGTTGCAATATTCTTATCAATACGAGTATATCTGATGCCCAAAGTCTCTTCTACTGGGTGAGTCACGAAAAAGTAGCCCGCTTCTCCACGCTTGGAAGAAACAGCAGCCAATCAACATGTGACTAGCCACCTGCACAAATAAATCTTCCCCTCATAGAGTAGTAGCATGCATCACCCCTCAAGGTCAATCTCATTTGAAGAGTGTTTTGCCGGACGTAATCCAGTTTGTGTCTTGTGTACGAGTGTGTGTGTAAGGGTTTTCTGCATCATGACTTATTCAATTCCAGAAAGAGTTGCAATTGTTGAGGCATACATGTGTACAGGTTCATTTAAGGAAACAAGAAGAATTTTTGCAGAACAGTTGCCCACTGCTGGGATACCAGCAAAATGCTGTATACAGCAACTGATGATGTGGCGCGAAACAGGAAGTGTCCCCAATGTGAAAACGAACCGAGTCGCAGCTATTCGTACACCAACTGAGCCAGAGGTGTATTCAACTCTAGCAGTAAGCTAGAGAATCTTGTAATAACTGAGAGTAAAGTGGAGGAGAAATTGTTGAAGATAAACACAAGAAAGGCACCTGGGGTGGATGGGATCTATCCAGTTATATTAAAGGAGGCAGCAAAGGAAGTAAGCAAACCCTTAGCCATAATTATGAGAGCTTCCTTGGACTCAGGGGAGGTACCCATAGACTTGAGATGTGCAAATGTGACCCCAATTCAGAAAGGAGGATCAAAAGCTGACACAAGCAATTATAGACCTGTGAGTTTAACTTCTGTTCCAGGAAAATTAATGGAGGCACTAGTTAAAGAAGCACTGCAGGATCATTTAGACAAGACTTCAGTTATAGCTCGGACACAGCATGGTTTTGTTAAGGGGAAGTCTTGCCTGACCAATTTGATTGGATACTATGATGCAGTCACAAAGGAACTGGATGCAGGGAATAACTTTGATATTATATACTTGGATCTTAGAAAGGCTTTTGATACTGTTGCACATGGAAGACTGCTGCACAAATTGGAGCAGTGTAACATTGGAGGCAAATTGCTGCTGTGGGTAAAGGGGTGGCTGAGGGGGAGAAGACAGAGAGTGGTAATCAATGGACACTGCTCGTCGTGGACTAATGTTATTAGTGGAGTCCCTCAGGGCTCAGTGTTGGGTCCATTATTGTTTTCTGTATTCATAAATGATATTGATGATGGTATATCAAGCTTAATGTCGAAGTTTGCAGACGATACAAAGGTAGGCAGGGTTGTCGAGGACACTACTGACATTATGCTGCTGCAACAGGATCTGGAAAGGTTGAGCAGATGGGCTGAGAGGTGGCAAATGAAGTTTAACATTGACAAATGTAAAGTAATACACATGGGAAACAGCAACCCCAGAGCAACGTATCAACTCTGTGGTACTACACTGACAGTGGTAGAGAATGAAAGGGACCTGGGGGTGGTTGTGCAGGCAGATATGAAGTTCTCGGAGCAGTGCAGACGGGCTACAAGAGTAGCTCATGGTGTATTGTCAATGATATATAGGAATTTTTCTAGCAGGGATAAGGAGGTGATTATTCCCTTGTATAAGGCAATGGTCAGGCCACACCTAGAGTACTGTATACAGGCCTGGAGGCCTCATTTCAAGAAGGATGTAGAGCTGCTGGAACGAGTACAGAGAAGGGCAACAAGATTAGTGAATGGAACAAAGGGGTGCTCTTACGAAGAAAGGCTTAAGTTTTGCGAATTACAGTGTCTGGAGACTAGGCACCAGCGAGGTGATCTGATAGAGGTGTATAAAGCATTGAATGGTTTGAGCATGCTCAATGCTGATGGGATTCTTCCTCTAGCTCAGAATAATCACCTGAGAGGGCATAAATTCAAATTGAGGAAAGACAGATGTAGGATAGATGTGCGGAAATTTGCCTTTAGCCAGCGAGTGGTTGGTTGGTGGAACAGACTTCCATCCCTTGTCGTGGAAGTTGATAGCCTAAATAAGTTTAAGGCTCAGCTGGACAGGTATTTTGAACGAACAGAGGGGTGAAGTGGGAGTGGTTTTTTTTTTTTTTTTTTTTGGCTGATGCTGCATAAGCTTTTCTTGCATCAAATGCCTCTACTAATGCTAATGCTAAATACCCAATAAATTAGACGCAACGATCTCCAGAAGTCAACAGAGGAAGACCACAGAGGAAAACTTGGTAAATAGGGATGTCTTAGGGCAATTTAAAAAAATACAAAACTTAACCTGTATGTTTAGTAAAAGAAGATGAGTGAACTTGAGCTCCTGGTTAGATTGACTAATTCTGATAACGTAGAATTAACTAAAACATGGTATCACTGCAGCACAGGAGATGATGAATTGTGATAGACTGAGTACAGTGCATTCAGAGGAAACAGAGAGGAGTGAAGGGGTGGTAGGGTTATGCTGCTTGAAAGCAACAAGATGATTCCCAGAGTCCAGGCAAATGTTGAGTTTGTAATGCGAGATGAGTGGTGGTAAAAGAATGATGACAGTGGGTGTTTTACAGGTCAAATGATTCTGAAGAGTATGATAAAAATCTCTTTTAGGCAACTTGAGTGGGCTAGCAAGAGCATATGCACCAATTACAGGCAATTTACCAAATATGGAGGATGTGGAAAGGTCAGACGTGAAAAGAAGGATGCGGATCCCTGGAGCAATATGGCCATAGTTGCTAATACTCCTAAAAAAAACAAATAATAACAACTGTAGTGCGCAATATTCATGAGAGGATGAAATTAAGCCCTAGGAAGAGTACCCAGAAATTAGCCCAGCAAGTCAGTGTAAGTCAGACGTGTATGTGTACTTCACTCTCTAAATTTGAAGCCGTTTCGTGTAACGTGCATGCAAGAATTAAAAGAGACAGATAAAGTGAAACATGTAAATTATTGTAGGTGGCTCCTCAACAGTGTCGTTGATGGGATGCTTAATCCAGCTCAATATTTTATGTCAGATGAAGCCTGATTTCATTTATCTGGACACGTCAATTCTCAAAACGCAAGGTACTGGGCAACTGAAAATCCACACAAATTCCACGAAGAACTGCTTCATGACGAAAAAATTGGAGTATGGTGTGCCATATCAGTATGGCAGATAGTAGGGCCCCATCTTCTTTCAGACAACAGTTAATACAGACATGTAGCTTGCAATATCTGAAAGCTTTTAAGCACAATTAACCCCTGAAGAGCGGTAGTGGTACACATTTCAACAAAATGGGGCCACTTGCCATACGTCCCACAGAGTGCTGGTCCGAATTCATGAAGCCTTTCCAGACGGAAGAACTGTCAGCAAAGATTTATGGCCCCTACATTCCCCAGACCTGTCAATGTGATTTTTACCTTTGGGGCAACCTTAAGGGGAAAGTTTATGAGACAAACCTGCACACTCTTCAGTAATTACAGGAGTACATTTGTACTGCTATCACAGGCATCGATGGTACAGTTTGCAGAGAGTTTGCCAAAACATGCTGACACAGGCTCAGCACTTTGCGGCCCAAGGAGGTAATTTCCAACATCATCTTTAACGGCAGGTAATGTACTATACATTTACCCACTTGTGCATGCATTGTATTGTAGTTTCATTGACAGGGCTACTTTTTCTAGATTCACCCTGTATTATAGGTAGCATATTAGTATGGAATAAAAATATTGACCTGTCTGCGGTATATTGAAATGAGATTGATAAGGTGTACTCAAAGTTATTGTTTCATGAAAAAATTTTCTGTTTAAGACTTGAAGAGAAATGTTTCTTAAAATATTTGCACCTGTTTAGCTAAATTAATACTGTCCTGGAAAGCCACTTTCTTCAGTTAGTTGTGTAGCATCAGCAGACAGTAAATACTCCAAGAAATGATCTTTTGTCAACTTTGTCTATTATATTAATAATGAGGCTTTATTTCCTTATAATTAAGCAGAGGATCAAAATAGGGAGGACATAACTGAGTAGAGTCATATTCGTAAGCCTTGATATTTGTTTATCCTCATTCATTTATGCCCATTTCTAGTCTGCAGCTAGAATTGCTTGTCAGGAAATTTCAATGTTAAATGTTGGAAATTCTCTTAAATATTCTAAGGTATTTATTTCTTAGAAAGAGGGAAATATTTGATTTTAACTGTGTTATTAACTGTGGATATATAAAATTATATATAAAGTGATATATAAAATGATTGCTTCATCATTAAAAATCAATACATATATTAAATATGAAGTCACAAAGGAGGTCAGGCAAGCTAAGACAAAGAATGCAAAGATAAACAACAAAGATTGGCGTTTACTCATGTAAACAATAGCAGGAGGGGGATGAATCACATTGCTCCACTAGATATGAATGGTTAAACTGTTGATAAACCTGCTCAGGTTGCTGAATAGGTATTTTGCATCAACATTCACATATGAGGAATTTTTTAGGGATGCCAGATGTGTATCAAATTCTAACAGGAAGCTGAATGATTTCGTGATAAGTGAGAGACAGTTATATGGGAATCCTCCCGGGATTTTACATATAACTGTGTCTTCGTTGAAATTATTTAAACTATCAATTTCCACACATCTATTCACAATTTGAATTTATGTCCCCTCAAGTGCATAATCTGAGCAAGAGTAAGAATCCCATCAGCAGTGAGCTTGCTCAAACCATCTAAAGCCTTAAACACCTCAATCAGATCACCTTGCAGGTGCCAAGTCTCCAGATGCTGCAGTTTGCATTATTTAAGCCTCTCTTGGTAAGAGCACCCTTCTGCTACACTCACCAATCCCTTTGCCCTTCTCTGTACCCATTCAAGAAACTCTACATCCTTCCTAAAATAAGGCCGCCAGACCTGTATGCAGTACTCAGGTGTAGCCTGGCCATTGCCTTATACAAAGGAATAATCACCTCCTTATCCTCATTCGCAAAGTTCCTGTATATCATTTACAAAACCCCCTGAGCTGCTCTGACAGCCTGTCTGCACTGCTCTGAAAACTCCATATCTGACTGCACAATTACCCCAGATCTTTTTTCATTCTCCATTACCCTGAGTGTAGTACCACACAATTGGTATGTTACTCTGGAGGTTACTGCTACCCATATGAGTAATTTGCATTTGTCAATGTTAAATTTCAGTTGCCACCTCTCAGCCCATCTGGCCAACTTTTCTGGATCGTGTTGCAGCCACATACTGTCATTAAGAACCCTGCCAAACTTTGTGTCATCTGCAAACTTGGTCATTAAGCCTGCTATACCTTCATCAATATCACTGATAAATATAGAAAACAACAATGGTCCCAACACTGAACCATTTGAGGACTCCACTAATAACATTAGTCTGCAATGAGCAATATCCATTTATTACCAGTCTCTGTCTTCTCTCACTCAACCATCCTTTTAACCATAGCAGCAACTTTCCCTTAATGCCATACCGTTCCAATTTGTATAGCAGCCTTCTATGTGCAACAGTATCAAAAGCTTTCCTGAAATCCAAGTATATGATATCAAAATTATTTTTTTGCATCCAGTTCCTTTGTGAGACCACATCGTAGCATCCAATCAAATTGGTCAGGCAAGAATTCCCCTTAACAAACCCATGCTGTGTTTAAACTATAGCTGCAGTCTTGTCTAGATGATCCTGCATTACTTTCCCCAGAACAAAAGTTAAACTAACATGTCTATAATTTCTTGTGTCACCCTTTGATTCCCCTTTGTGAATTGGCGATACATTTCGATGGGATACACCTGAGGTGCCTTTCTTATGTTTAACTTCAACAATTTCTCCCCCACTTTCCTCTCAGTTATTACATCTTCTTGACACAAGTTTTCTACAAAATTATTGACCAGATATTGACTGGAACTTGTGGCTTGGACATACACACACACACACTAGAAAGGCTTTTGTGGATTTAGTGGATGACCGTTTTCTGCAGCAGCAGCATGTTCGGGAGACAACTAGAGGGAGTAATACTCTTGATCTGGTTATCAGTTGTGATTCTTCATGTATTAAAAATCTTCAGATAAAGGAACCACTATGTGGCAGTGATCACAGTGGGTTGATGTGGGATTTACTCAAAGAGATGACTACCATCATGGTTAAAGGGAAGGGTTTTTGCTTTCGTAAAGGTGACAACAGTTGTCTGAGACAGTTTTTAAATTCTATACAGTGGGACCAACTAATGATGTTACCAACAGCAAATTCCAAATGGGAAGCATTCAAAGAATTAATCTTGGGAGCTACTAGGCTTTTCATACCAACTAAGAAATATTGTTCAAGGTTTAGGCCTAAATGGATGTCAGATGATCTAATGAGACATATGGCAGATGCATGGGATACATATATATTAACAGGTGACAGTGAAGCCTATGATAGATATAAGCTGGTCTCTGTAATCAAGTCACAAAGGAGGTTAGGCAGGCAAAGGCAGATTATGAGAAATCTTTGGCAAAGGATGCAAAGAAAAACAGCACAGAGTTCTTTACTTACGTAAACTCTAGAAGGAAAGGGGTGAATCAGATTGGTCCACATCATATTGATGGTTCAACTGTTGATGAAACTGAATGAGTATTTTGCATCTACATTTACACATGAGCAGAATGCCAGAGGTGTATTAAACTCTGGCAGTGAGCTAAATGATTTTGTAATAACTCAGAGAAAAGTGGAGGAGAAATTGTTGAAGATAAACATAAGAAAGACACCTGGGGTGCATGGGATCTATCCTGTTATATTAAAGGAGGCAGCAAAGGAAGTAAGTAACCCATTAGCCATAATTATGAGAGCTTTCTTAGACACAGAGGAGGTACTCATGGACTGGAGATGTGCAAATGAGACCCTTATTCACAAAGGAGGATCAAATGGTGACAAGTAATTACAGACCTGTTAGTTTAACTTCTGTTTCAGGGAAATTAATGGAGGCACTGGTTAAAGAAGCAATGCTGAATCATCTAGACTGGAATGCAATTTGCATTCCAGTCTAGATGATTCAGTCTATGTAGACACAGTAATAGTTAAGACACAGCATGAGTTTGTTAAAGGGAGGTCTTGTCTGACCAATTTGATTATATACTATGATGTGGTCACAAAGGAACTGGATGCAGCCTTCCTTAACTTTGATATCATATATTTGGATCTTAGAAAGGCTTTTGATACTGTTGCACAAATTGGAGCAGTGTGGCATTGGAGGCAAATTGCTGCTTTGGATAAAGGGTTGGTTGGGTGGGAGAAGACAGAGAGTGGTAATCAATGGACACTGCTCATCGTGGACTAATGTTATTAGTGGAGTCCCCAAATGGTTCGGTGTTGGGTTCATTGCTGTTTTTTTATATTTATTAATGATATTGATGATGGTATATCAGTCTTAATGTCTAAGTTTGCAGATGATACAAAGGTTGGCAGGGTTGTTAATGACAGTATGCTATTGCAACAGGATCTAGAAAAGTTGAGCAGATGGGCTGAAACGTGGCAACTGAAGTTTATGGGTAGCAGTAACCCCAGCATAATGTATCAATTGTGTGGTAATACACTTAAAGTGGTGGAGAATGAAAAGGACCTGGGAGTAATTGTGCAGTCAGATATGAAGTTTTCTGAGCAGTGCAGATGGTCTGAAAGAGTAGCCGAAGGTGTCTTGTCAATGATATACAGTAATGTTTCTAGCAGGGAAAAGGTGATTATCCACTTTCATAAGGCAATGGTCAGGCCACATCTTGAGTACTGTATACAGGTCTGGAGGTCTCATTTTAGGAAGGATGTAGAGCTGCTGGAACGAGTATAGAGAAGAGCATCAAGATTAGTGAATGGAACAAAGAGTTGCTCTTACGAAGAAAGCCTTAAATTTGGTAAATTACAGTGTCTTGTGACTGGGCACCTGCAAGGCGATCTGATTGAAGTGTATACGGCAGTGAATGGTTTGAGCATGCTCAATGCTGATGGGATTCTTCCTCTTGCTCAGATTAATCGCCTGAGGAGACATAAATTCAAATTGAGGAAAGACAACTGTAGAATAGATGTGTGGAAGTTTGTCTTTAGCCAGTGGATAGTTGATTGCTGGAACAGGCTTCCATCTTTTGTTGTGGAAGTTGAGCTTAAATAAATTTAAGGCTGAACTAGACAAACATTTGGAGTGACTGGAAGGGTGAAATGGGAAATTTTTTTTGACTGATGCTGCTTTCTTGCATCATATTGCCTCTCTACTACTGCTAATGCTAAATTCCGTATGTGTGAATGTAGATTCAAAATACTCATTCAGTTTCTCAGCTACCTGAGCAGGATCATCAACAGTCGAACATCGATATCAACTGGGCCAATCTGATTCATCCCCTTCCTTCTAAAGTTTACATAAGCAATTGATTACAGACTAGTTTATATCTACCATAGGCTTGTGTGTTGCCTGACAATTTATATGCATTCCATGCAGTGGCGTAGCTACCCTTTTTCGGGCCCGGAGGCAAAGAACACGTTTGGGACCCTACTTAATTAATGAAAATTGCAAAAACATTAGTAAAAAATATAAACACAAGAAGATTAAAAAAAAATTGAAACCATCATAACTCCTCCTCTGCCTCTGTAGATACTAATAAATATATAAATATAATGAATACATTTTTGAAGGTACTGTATAAATGATATATTGAATTTATATCAAACCCTATTTTTTATTATTGTAAAACAAAATCCAATAGCTTTAATTACAGATTAAGATCAACAGAAATATATACAAAATGATCAGTGAAAAAAATTTACTGTTTATCTACGAAGTAAATAAAGCTAACTAGGTAGAAAGCAATCTTTATTCACATTAACAAAAATTCAAGCCTTAAGTAAATGAATAATATCTATAAACAATAAGATTTGAATTAAAATATGCATGAACATAAAACCTCAGTAACAATAATAAATATATACACGACATGTGTTACATGCAGATATAAATGACAAAAAAAAAAAAAAAAAAAAACATAATAAAATATACAGAAATGTAAATAAACACCGCAGGAAAAAAATACACATACACACATAACAGTTTCGGAGTAATTTTAAAACAAATCATTGTAATAAGTAACCAACTGTATATGTTAAATCTAGTCTATATACACAAAAAAAGTTTTATAACAAATATTTTAAACTTTAATGAAAATTTTGTCTCCTAGTGTTTTTACTCGAAAAAATATCTATAATTTCATTGAAATCGATAGAATTCGCTACACCATTTTCTATGCTTAAGACGGACAAATCGCTAAGTCAACCTTGGCCTATTGTGTTCCTTATATATGTTTTAATTTGTTTTAATTTTGAAAAACTCCTTTCAGCACCAGCCACAGTAACCGGCAAAGTCAAGAATATAAAACATGTCGTTATAACGTCTGTAACAAATGCAGATAACAACATGTTTTTAATTAAAATAAGGTTGCACAAGTCCCGAATTGAATTAATTTTTGAAATTTCTTGTCCTAAAGATGATCTTAAATTTAATAGCTGCTGTGGAAAGTCATCAGAAATATCTTTATTGCATCAATTTTGAAATAAGTGTGTTTTTGGTTGCAAAATTTTAAAACTATCTACAACATTTTTTGTATTAAGAAATCTGGATTTTAATTGATGTATCACAATGTCTATTGTTGCATAGTATATATCAACTTTAAACCGTCTTTCAGAATCTTGAAGTCGTTCGGCTTGAGCTAAATCTTAAAACATTTTTTTAACTTTCCTATTGTGTTTGTTACTAAAATTTAAATTTATTCCCCAAGATCTTGCTAAAGAAAACGCAAAACTTTTACTTTCTTCATAATTATCTCTTAGCAAAACCATAGAATTTAAAGATGTCTCTAAATAACACATTGCCTGACCGAGATCTAGATTTTTTTGTTGCAGTAACTTTGAAGTTAAATTAATTGATTCCAATATTTCGTAATTTAATACCAAAAGAAAACAAATTCTAACGTTTCCATTTTTTTTTTTTTTTGCAAGCCAATTGCCTAGTATATTTTCGTCTTTTTTTTTTAGACACTAATATTATTTTTGCTAACGTTTTTAGGACATCTGTAAATCTATAGCGCAAAGCTAGTAAACAGTCAAACCTTAATGACCAATGCGTTGGACACAATTTCTTTAGAGTAATTGCTGATATAGCACTAGTGCTATCATTTGCATCTACATTCTCTTTCTAATTCAATAGATCCCATCGTACAATACTATCCACAAAAAATGAGTAAATATTTTCAGTTATGTCATAAAATAAAAGACAAGCCAGCTACTTTTTTTCAGAGCATCATTAATTACTAAGTTTAAGTTATGTGCCGTGCAATGAACATTAGGCATTTGGAACTTTTTGTAATATTCTTGATTGCACATCGCTATATGCCCCACTCATTGTTGCGGCACCATCATATTCCTTGACCTCGGCAGTTCTGTAAATCTAGCCCTTTGGATTCTATACAGTAAATAATGTCACTTTCAATTTTGCTAGCTAATTGATCTTTCATACCATAAAATTCCAAAAATCGCTCATTTATAATATCATTTTCAGTTTTTACAGTAACATAACGAAACATTTGATTCATCTGATCAGTTTTTGTGACATCCAGGGTAGTGTCCATGATTACAGAGAAAAATGGCACAGACTTTATTCCATCAATAATAACATTTTTGACTTTCTCAGATAAAAGACAAATAATTTAATTTTGAATAGTTGGATTCAAATATGCTGACTGGTAATTATGTTTTGAAATTAATTCCTTTAATATGGGGTCATAGTTTGATAGATGCTCAATTATAGACAAAAAAATTCCACTTTTTATATTTTTATCATTCAGAATTTCTCGGTGACCTCTGAATGCCATGCTGCAACTGCTTAATACTAACGTAACATGAATAATGCATTTCAAAACTTGTCTCCAGAAATTTTTTTCTTTAGTTATACTGGTTACTAAATCAGCATCAATTGTTTTATTTGTGTGCCAAAGATCGTATGTTATACAAGCAGAAATGTGAACAGAGGAAGCTTTGTGTCTTTCAATTTTATTACATAAATTTTTCCAGTCAGATATGCCATTTATCCAAGATTTTTTAAAATCTGCATTAGAGCGATCCCCAAATAACCAACATGGTTCACAATACACAAAATCTGATTTTGGAGAATAACATAGCCATGTAACTTGTACTTTAAGACCAGCTTTTGTTGTTTTACTATAATAAAATTCAGAAAATGACCTCGACCTATTATTTTGTACCATAATCAGAAAGGGACCTTTAGGTTGGCATCGACCTGAAGCTATTATCATACGTTTGTCTACATCAGAAATATTTTCTGAAAAATTTGCACGGTCTGTTGGATACTGTTGCGAAATAACTGAGGGATCTAATCTTGAACCTTCGTAAACAAATGAGTTTCTTTCTTGACTTATTGCTTCATTTTCCATAACTTGATGGTCTTGATCGTCATTTGTTCTTGCCAGATCCAATGAAGCAGAACGATCTTCACTCAATTCAGCTGGTACATTACATGGATTGGTTTGCGGTTGTCACTGGAAAAAATTATCTATCTTCTGCATTTTGTTTAATTTTTCGGTGGGTTCCCTTACTTCTTTTCGTTTTTCTGCACCGCTAAGGTATTTATATACATGGCCAGACATCTGCAATTTATGGAGTAAAGTAAAAAAAGAACGATAACTGTAAAAGCATGCACGTTTTACCATAAAAGTTTCAGCTGTATTATTTTATTTTTAACACTAAGAATAAAACACTTTATTGAAAATTCGGTACCCCCCCCCCCCCGAAAACTTAAACACCCCTTTAATAAACACCCCTTTAATAAAAAAAATAATTAAATTTTTGTTCTATAAATAAAAATGATTTAACAACCCCCCCCCCCCCCCATTTAAAAAAAAAACACTACTGTAAAATTTTTACGATCGCCCAGTATCTCCCGGGGGAAGGGCTTACTGAAAATTCAAATAAATAAAATAGATATTGTTATTTTTGATACACATATAGTGTTACAGTGAAACTAGGGTAAATAATTACTATTTCAATAATTATATTAATACCTACATGGTGTATCAAATTACATTGACCAAGTGATATTTAAATTATAGGGAAACAAAAATGAACATTAGATTTTTTAAGAAGGTATGTGAAACTTCACGCGTAAATTGATTAAAATGGCCGGTTGCACCAATATAACTTAAATTTTAAGTGTTCCTTAAATTGGCAATATCGTATCGAAACGAAATGGCAAATGAGTTATTGAGTGTTGAGTCAAAATTTTGATGTGCAGTTTTTTAAGTCTAGCTTAAAATTTAAGTCTCATTGGTGCAACTAAGCATAAAAATAATAACTTACCCTGTTAAGTGTGAGTTGTTTCAAAAACAGCTTCAAAAGGGTGAATAATAATAATTGAAATCATATAAGATAAGATTCAATAGCGTCACTAAAGCCTATTTGGTTTAAAGTGCAGCGTAGCTTGGTATAGGGTGTAAATTTGACGGCTTGTGATTAGTGCAGACAGGAGACAGATGCAGACTGTCCTAATGTTTATATTTATGTTAACCATTGTTGACACTGATCAATCTGACTTACGTCATTCGCTTACTGCACATGATTTATGGTTATGACATATTGGTTTTCTTTCCTGAATACGAGTATCTGTTTACGTTCGCCCCTAAGCTCTAATTTTTAACCCTAACTTGAAAGTTGTCCCCATCCCAAAAAAAACTAATAATCTCTATAATTTCTACTCAATTTACAAAATTGAAACTTTCAATATACATAAACAGAAGTACAGGCTGGCCTCGATTAACGCGATTAATTCGTCCCGAGAGCGCATCGCGTAAAAAGGAAACGCATTAATCGAATATAATAATCAATAGGAAAAATTATAATTGGTCCTTGACCTTCTGGAATGTCTATAAAGAATTTTAAAAATACTTTTTAAATAACTTTTTAACTGTATACAATGTAAAATATAATGAAACTAATTATGGAATTAAATGTTTATTGCATAAAATAGCGGTTCTGAAACTGCGCCGCGGAACATTTTATATTTTCGAGGGAAACACAGCGATACTCAACAGCTGTCGATCACCGCGCAAACTATTAGCTGGAGGTAGTTCACAGTTTCACATTTCTTATTAAGTTGTTTGGACCTAAACGGGACTAGTGGTAGTAGTGGCATGTGATGCAAGAAAGCAAGTGTATGAGCTTATGCAGCATCAGCCAAAAAAATCACACCATTCCCTCCAAATGCCTCTCCACTTCCTCCTTAAATTTATTCAACATATCAACTTCCACGATAGATGGAAGATTGTTCCATCAATTAACAACAACGCGCTGGCTAAAGGCACATCTATTCTACATCTGTCCTTTCTTAATTTGAATTTATGCCCCCTTAGGTTCGTAATCTAAACAAGTGGAAGGATCCCATCAGAATTCAGCGTGCTCCACCCATTAAAGGCTTTATACACCTCAATCAGATCACCGCGCAGGTGCCTAGTCTCCAGCCACTGCAATTTGCAGAACTTAAGCCTCTCTTGGTAAGAGGATCCCTTTATTCCCCTCACCAATCTTGTTGCCCTTCTCTGTACACTCTCAAGTAAATCTACATCCTTCCTAAAATGAGGCCTCCAGACCTGCATGCAGTACTCAAGGCGTGGCCTGACCATTGCCTTATACAGAGGGACAACCACCTCCTTTTCCCTGCTAGCAAAATTCCTATATATCATTGATAAAACCCCATGACCTGCCCTGGCAGCCTGTCTGCATTGCTCAGAAAACTTCATATCTGAGCACAATTACTCCCAGGTCTTTTTAATTTTCTACCACCTTAAGTGTAGTACCACACAGTTGGTACGTTTCTCTGGGGTTACTTCTACCTATACGCAGTACTTTGCATTTGTCAAGGTTAAACTTCAGTTGCCCACTTCTTAGCCCATCTGCCCAAATTATCTAGATTCTGTTGCAGTAGCACATTGCCATTACTGTCATTAACAACCCTGCCAACCTTTGTATCATCTGCAAACTTCGACATTAAGTCTGATATACCTTCATCAATATCATTGAAAAATAAACAAAACAACAGTGGACCCAACACCAAACCCTGTGGGACACCACTAATATTAGTCCATGAAGAGCAGCATCCATTGATTACTACCCTCTGTCTTCTCCCACTTAACCATCCTTTTATCCATTGTAGCAACTTACTCTTAATACCTTTCTGCTCCAATTTGTAACATAGTCTTCCATGCGCAACAGTGTCAAAAGCTTTCCTAAAATATCCAAATATATGATATCAAAATTATTTTTTGCATCCAGTTCCTTTGAAACCACATCATAATATCCTATCAAGATGTTCCCTTAACAAACCCATGCTGTGTCTGAATTATTGCTGCAGTCTTGTCTAGATGATCCTGCAATTCATCTTTAACCAGTGACTCCATTATTTTACCTGGAACAGAAGTTAAACTAATTGGTCTGTATTTAATCATGTCACCCTTCAATCCCCCTTTGTGAATTGGGGATACATTTGCACATCTCCAGTCTGTGGGAACCTCCCCTGAGTCCAAGGATGCTCTCATAATTATGGCTAAGGGTTCGCTTAGTTGCTTTGCTGCCTCCTTTAATATAACTGGATAGATCCCATCCACCCCAGGTGCTTTTCTTATGTTTAACTTCAACAATTTCTCCTCCACTTTGCTTTCAGTTATTACAAAATCATTTAGTGTCCCACTACAATTTGATAACCTTCTGCCATTTTCAAACCTTAATATTTCCTCGTGTGAATGCAGATGCAAAATACTCTTTCAGTTTGTTTGCTATCTGAGCAGGATCATCAACAGTCGAACCATCGATGTCAAGTGGACCAATCAGATTCATCCCCTCCCTTTTAGAGTTTATATAAGTAAAGAAATCCTTGTTGTTTTTCTTAGCATCTTTTTCCAAAGATTTCTCGTAATCTGCCTTCGCCTGTCTAACTTCCTTTGTGACCTGATTACAGACTAGCTTATATCTGCCGTAGGCTTCTGAGTCGCTTGATAATTTATATGCATCCCATGCATTTTTCTTCTCTGTCACGAGTCTCAATAGTTCATTTGATAACCATTTAGGCCTAAACCTTGAACAATATTTCTTAATAGGTATGAAACTTTTAGCAGCAACCACGATTAATTCCTTGAATGCTTCCCACTTAGAATTTACTGTTAGTAATATCGTCAGTTGATCCCTCAGTACAGAATTTAAAAACTTTCTGAGACCACTGTACTTACCTTTACGGAAGCAAAAACCCTTTCCTTTACCCCTGATAGTAATTAAATCTTTAAGTAAATCCCACATCAGTACACTGTGATCACTGCTGTTAACCAGATCAAGAGTATTACTCTCTCTGGTTGCCTCTCGAACATGCTGCTGCAGAAAACAATCATCCAATAAATCACAAATGTCTGACTAGTGTGTGAGTGACCAACCCACAAGTTCCAGTCAATATCTGGGAAGTTAAAATCCCCCATTATAAGACATTCTGATTTACTAACCCACTCTATTTCTCTGTACAATTGTTCATTGTACTCATTCGAGTCATTAGGCCTATAACACACACCTACTCTTATTTTTGCTTTCGCAGTGCTTATGTCACACCAAACTGACTCAGCAGTGCACTGTTCATCTATATCAACTGCGTGCACTTCTTTTGATTTTATGTTTTTCTTAATTAACAGCATAACACCTGCTCCCTTTACTTGTACCTGCGGTACAAGTAAACACAACCCATGTGTTTACTTGTACCGCAATGACTCCCAGCAGCCTCTGAAATATCCTGCATCTTGTTTTTCAGGCTTCTGCTCATTCCAATAGAAGCAGTGATTTTCTTTCACCTCTGCCAGTGGCTATTGTTAATCTAATAAACTTTGTCTCCCCCAAAGCTAGCAGTTTTCTGACCCACCTAACACTGCCGCGATAGCATCAGCAAATATTCTTGCACCCTTTCTATTTAAGTGTATCCCATCCCTGTAGAAGCAGTGTCTCCTGTTAACAAGTACAGTCCAGGTTGAAAAAAAAAGTCTACCCCCTGAGCCTTCACAATCTTTCCAGGCCCGAATTGATTGACAAGGCTCTCATCATATACTCCCTCCTATCGTGTCTGGGCAGAATTGCAGACAATTTTAAAATTCAACCTTAATTCACGGCTTTTTCCAACAGTGACCTTTACTTGTTAAGTAGTTCTGCTGGTCTCCTACTCTTGATATCATTAGTGCCAACGTGTACAACTATATCAGCTTTTGTGCCCATAAAAGATGATATCCACTCTACAACATCATTAACCTTTGCCCCTGGCAGACATACCCTGGTCCTGTCCTGGTCTTTCCACCTATCCTTTTTACAAAGCATGTATGTTCACCATTTTCCTGACAATAGAGTCACCAACAACTACTAGTTCCTGTGGGACCAGCGCATTCTGCCTTGGGGGTTGCCGCTGTGTTGCGTGATGACCAAGTGCAAGCTCTGGTTGATGTGGGCAGCTGAGAGCTTTATGGGCCCCTCAATTTAGTTCTTTCGAGGGCATCCACCCTGTCATTCAAGCTCTCATATAGGCCCATGACAATGCTGAGTTGTTGCCTGATTTCGACACTCCTTGTATCGCGCACACACAAAGACATCCCCCATGGCAATATCATGTCCCATACCTTAATGCTCCACAAACATCATGCAAGCAGTGCATTTTAAAAGGCGGTGATTCAAAAGGCAACTGCCCCCCCTCAGTTCTCCTCTGAGCCAGAGCACTTCCATTAGCTTGAGCCTTTTGCATTGCTGCTCTGGTCTGAGTCATGATTTCTATTAATTTCAATAAAATTTCAATTTCAGTTCAAAATTATAAATTCTAAACTTGTATCCCAACAGTTATAACGGTATATTTATTTTTCAGTGTCAAGTATTAATTGTCTATGAGTTCCCTTTATATAACTTCTGTTTCAGTTATGTATTAATTAATTATGTTACGTTTGTAATCTAAGTCGTTATATGTATTTCGTTAAAAGTACAATTTAATTGACAACAAAGTTCAACAAGTTTAACAAATTCTACCGATCAACTGACAATATTATAACCTATACTATACTAATGCTATCTAGTTCGGTATATAATGTATCCTATGACAAAGGCGGCAAGTTACGAACGGTAAATCTACGGAAACTTAAATATTAATTAACTTTCAAATCTTGCTGTCTCAATTCAGAATAAACTAAGGATCCTTACTAGGCCTATAAGCTACTTACAGAAAATAATTTGATGTAAAAAATATTCAATGAAACGGCTAAATATGGCTATAAAACTTCTCGTTCAGCGGAGTTGCAACTTGTAACCCGTGGATTTGATAACCTTACTGATACTTTTATGGAATTACAAGGCCGAGTAAAGAATAAATACACCAGATTAATCAGAAAATCACAAAATAATGCTATACTACTAAATTTAAATCAGAAGTTTTAGAAAAACAATAATTTCAAATCAATAAATAAGAAAAATCCACTTAGTGGCTTTGAACACATCTGGCTCCTACTAGCCTCGTCACCAAGTTGACGAGACTTAATATCATTAGTGCCAACATGTACAACTATATCACCTTTTGTGCCCTTAAAAGATGATATCCGCTCTACAATTAGGTATTTCTTTTGGTCTAGGTGTGCCGTGAAAATATTACTGAGATACTAGGAGCGCCATGAACAGAGAAAATTTGGGAACCTCTGACATAAAATACACAATGAAGAAATGACTGTTGCAGATATATTTGAACTGTGTTGACTTTCTCTTTTCATCAATCAATTTCTGATAGCCGACAACAATCTTCTCTGGGCTCTGGCGAAATAAAAAGAGAACCTCAAAAAAAAGGTTTGATGTTCTCTGCGATACGTAAGATTTCATCTAGTTGTTTTACTGTTATCTCCTTCACGGTAACATTTTCATCTGGCTCATTTAAAAATTTTAATTTTTAAATGCAAGTCTGCATTGACTTTATTAGTGGGAGACAAACAAGTAACACATCTTCTTCCGATGGTTGATGAACACGCCAAGGCGGGCAGCAGGCAAACGTTTGTTTATTGCCTGTCCGACGCACGGTAAGCTTAATGCGCAATTCAAATCTTTTTCAACTACTACATTAAAAAACAAAAGATCGCGTTAACTGGAAATTTGCATCGTGTAAAGTGAAAAGTGGTATAATTTTTTCAAATAGTGGTAACTGAAACACGCATTAATCGAACTCTCATTATGCGAGGCCTGGCTGTATATTCTTTGATTTCCTACCTTTAAATTGCAGGAAAAACTATTAATTCACTCGAGCTTACGTCATTAGTGTTACCAAGGTGATCCAGGGAGAAAATAAAAATGTAAGCAACTTTCTTGAAAAACTTTCTTCTGAAAGTTGAGCATCATTATTTGGAAACAATACTTTGCATTGTCGCTCTGTCACAACGTTTTGCTTTTACTGATTTTCGTAATTTTTGTACAAAAGAATTGCAACATTGTTTTTTAAAAACAAAAATATTGCATTTCCTTTTTTCAGTATGTATTATATCTACTAACAAAAAATCAAGGAAATTCGTCCATTGGAAACCACAGTAGAAACGGAAGGGGGAAAAAAAAAAAACTGTCGTAAAACTGATCACCACAATGCATATTTCATAAAAAAAAGTTCGCTTTATTGTAATTGTTTTTAGAGGACTAAATCGGAACAGCAGTTTCACGGATGTATATTTGATCTTATGGAATTTCAAGAAAATATTTCTATTCATAGCTGCGTTATAAACTTCGATAACTGATGTCGAAGGAATTACACATGCATCTCACCTGGTGTGCAAATGAAAAAATATATATATGCTACTAGTAATGGATTGTTTTCACAATCTGTTACTTGTAGTGACGGGTTGGAAAATTGTAACTGTTACTGAATACTTCGATATTTCCTTGATATGCATTTGATACAATCAAAAAATTTCAAGAGAAAAACTGAATTTTCATTATCACACACACACTGGAAAAATTCACCATAAAGTGTCATTTCATTCTGAGCTGCAAATGTAATTTCGCTTCTCTTGTGCTCACAGAGTAGCTGTTTGCCGAAGGAAGGCAAACAGGGTTCATTTTCCTGAAATTTCCAGTGCCTTTCATTCATTTGAGGGGAAAAAACTCCTTAGGGGAGGGAGTTCGCCCTTTCTAGTCCGACCCTAGGGGGGAGAGAGAAAGAGAGAGAGAGAGAGAAATAAAAATACCCTTTTGGCGGGGAGACGGCCAGGAGGTTGTCAAAGCTCCAGAGCTCTAACTTTCATAAGAGATGCTGAAGTTCTAATAAGTCAGTTTTATCGCGGATGCGAAAGTTCTAATGTCTATTTCTTTATTGCATTCAGTTTCACAACAGATGCTAAAAGTTCAAATAAGTCAGCTTCATCCTAGCATTAGGCTGCAGCTCCCCACACCAGGCCAGCTCCTCTCTCACCCTATATGTTTTATTTATTTTTTTTCATTTATTTTTTATTTATTTATTTTTTTGCTTTGTGTTGTTCTAGCAATCTATCCTGGATTGGGCTTCTCTGGGCCGGGGTAGTCCTCCTCTTTTCTCCTTCCCTCTCTTCATCTTGGCGTGTCCGTAGCCAGGTGGGAAGGAGCAGCAGCAGTGCATAGCACACGCTTCTTGATTACACCGGGGTTCCAGCCAGACACCTCCAAATACGGAGGATGCGGAAAGGTCAAGGGAATGACCACCGCATATTCCCGGAGCAATATGGCCTTAGTTGCTAATGCTCCTAAAAACCAAATAACAAACTCTTCATCTTATACAAGTTTTTCTTTCCTCCCTGCGAAACTCGTTCCCCAGGGAGGAGGGCACTGATCACTGCTTCCAGGTAGCCAAAAGGAGAAAACACATCACACTACAGATCACACACATAGGTTAGTAATTCTGGGTATAACCTCCATGCACAAGTACATGGTGGGTGACCACCCAGGTGTGAACCAACGTAAGCAGGGGTCGAGGTGGCGCCCACACCACATGGAGGAATGCCGCCCCTCTATGTTACAATGCAGTACTAGGTGGTAGATGACTCTCATCAACTGGTGCAATACCACCACTTTGCTTATTGGGGGCTTGAGAAAGTGGTGGAACCCATGTTTAGTCTCTAGAGCTAAGTTCCGGTCAACCCTTCCCCATCTCTTCCATCATGCAGTATGATTCATGACTTTTGAGGTTATGATGAACATCGTGGCGAGATCCAATATTCCTTACATTTCGAGGGTACAGCTCTAAAACGGTGTTCGCAGGCCGGCCGCTAGTTAGTACACCGGACTGAACCTATTGGTAACTCTCTAGGAAGCTTCCGGATCAGCTTGTGTATAATCTTGCTACCTCTACTCTGCCAGATAGTGACTGGAGGGAGTCTGAGTAGTGTGTATGCGGGGAGCATTGTCGAGGCCACGTTATGTCAAGGATCTGGGTATATTCTTACCATGTGTACACCATATACAAAAATTTCATTACTTCATACAGCATGTCCCACCCACTTTTTCTTAGTATTGAATACACCATGAATTGTCAAACTAATAGAGCAAGCTTATCTGCGAAAAGATCTATACCTCCCAAGCACTTCCTAATTCATTTCACAAATATACGTAGTCTCAATTCTAATCTCAACAATGTCCATTTCCACTTGCAGTCTGCCAAACCCCAGGTACTTTTTCTGACAGAATCTCAGTTATTGGTTGATTCAACTACTGCTCATCTCAGATGCTCAAATTACTTGCTGTATGATTCCTTTCACCTCTGAGGTGGTACTTGTGTATATGTCCATGTTCTGATATTCCCTGGAAGAGACTTGGCAATTTAGAATCTCCTCTCTTTGATCTTCTCTGGCTTAAAATGTCTCTACCTCATTGTGTCAAATTCATCTGTTGCCTCTACCGTTCTTCCAACTCCACTAATCACTTGGAGCTCTTTGACATTCTCTCTTTGCAACTTGATTTTCTCCAGTCCAACTTTCCTAACAGTGAGGTAATTTTCCTTGGTAATTTTAATGTTCACAACTCCAGCTGGCTTCCGTTTTCTAGTCACACCGACCCAGCTGGTCGAGATGCTTAGGCTTTTGCAATTACTTGCACAAAGTGTTCATTTACTTACAAGAATACCGGACAATCCTAATCATACAGCCAACATGCTTGATCTTTTTCTCACAAACAACTCTTCTAAGTATACGGGCGAAGCGAGAGGTCCTATAGGCACTTCAGATCACAACTTGCTGATTGTCTCTTCTCCAATGGAGCCTTTATCTCATGGCTATTCCCAACCTCGTGTTGTTTGGCATTACAAGAATGCAAAATAGGATGACCTGCAAGATTTCTTTTCCTTGGTCAGATTACTGTTTCAAAACTTCTGATGTCAACGTTTGCTCAGATCGTGTCAGTGAAATTATTCTTGCAGGAATGGAATCCTTTATCCCACACTCCACTTTCAAATCTTGTCCTTTATCTAAACCTTGGTTTTCCAATAAATGTGCTAAGGCTGTTCAAGAGAAGAATGTTGCATATCGTAATTGGCTTGTTTCTAATTCCTCAGTTTCATTTTCTGCCTACACCAAAGTTCGCAACAACTGTAGAGCAGTTATTAATCAGACCAAACTAGAGTTTGAACAGGTTAAGAGTAGAAAACTTGCTTCTTGCCCTAATGGTAGCCGAGCAAAATCTATTGGCTGCAACTTTTGCCCATCTCTGTTCCTACCTCTGTCCAAACCAGATAGTTCTGTAGTCACTTCAGCCAAGGATAAAGCTGACCTGCTAGCATCCCATTTTTCTTCCAACTCATGTATTAATGATCTTGGTAAAACACCTCCCACCATTCCCAACACACTCCATTCAATGCCTCCTGTGGTCTTCCGTCAAAAGGATTTTGACGAATCTTGATGCTAAGAAAGCTCCAGGTCCCAATGGTATTTCTCCACTTGTTCTCAAAACCTGTGCTCTTGAACTTACTCCTGTTCTTTGCCACCTTTTTTCACTTTATTATTCCAAAGGTGTTTTTCAATTTGTTTCGAAATTTGCTCATATCCAGCCAGTTCCTAAAAAGGGATAAATCCCTCCCATCCAATTATCGTCTCATTGCAATTACTTCTACTCTTTCTAAAGTAATGGAGAAATCAATTAACTGCCAAGTCTTAAACTACCTAGAAACCCTCTGTCTGATCAATGATTGCCAGTATGGATTCCGTTAGTGTCGATTCACTGGTGATATTCTGGCTTATGTTACCCATTTATGGACTAATTCAATGGAAAGGTTCGGTGAAACACAAGTAGTTGCTCTTGACATATCAAAGGCTTTCGATCGTGTTTGGCATAAAGGTCTTCTAAACAAGCTTCCATCTAATGGTTGGCAACTGTTATTAGTAATTGGTTATCCAGTTTTCTCTCTGATCGCTCACTGAGGGTGATGGTAGATGGTTCTCTGTCTTCTAACTTCTCCACTAATGCCGGTGTCCACCAAGGTTCAGTTCTTTCCCCCACTCTTTGTTGCTTTACATAATTGCTTTAGCCAACAATGTCAGTGTGCAGGATGTTTCATCACAGATGTTGAATTTCTAATTAGTCAGTTCATACTAGGATGGCGCCTACGTAGCCAGGTGGGAAGGAGCAGCAGTGCGTAGCACACGCTTCTTGATTAGACCGGGGTTCGAGCCCGTCACCACCAAATACGGAGGATGCGGAAAGGTCATTCAGGGAATGACCACCGCATATCCCGGAGCAATATGGCCTTAGTTGCTAATGCTCCTAAAAACCAAATAACAACAACAACATACTAGGATGCAGAAATACTAATAAGTCCGATTTTGGTCTGGTGCGAATTTGAATGCAAATGACTACGGTTACTTTCTTTCGAGTGACCGCATGTTTTCGTCTTGTACAGATGTTTTATTGTGGATACTTCCTTCCAGTAAAATCATTAGTAGTAGTGCTTTATTGTATTAAAGTAATTCGTTATGTTGGGGAAAACGGTTTTTGCTCCTAATTGATGTAACACTTTCGAATTTTGGCAAAGTGGATCATCTGAACACAATGTAAATTAGAAGGACAATAAAAGAGTTGATAATTGGTGCCATTGGTGAGCAGCATTCCGACAAACAAATTTTCTGTTTATACTCCGGGATGACCCCGATCAGAGGAGATCCCAAGATAGAGAGAGAATACAAGAAACTGCAGCGTGTTTAGCAGTCACGGATTGATTGTGTGAAATTACACAATCTGCCAAAAACCACAGTAAAATAAGAGAAGTGATGGGGAGAAAATCTATTTTTTAGCGGGGTTTTTCTTTTTATTACAGCTCAGAACAGCATATGACCGTGGATTTATTCGGCTTCTGTACTAAAACTGAATTTCTCCCTTTCAAAGCATAACAAGCAAATATCGTCTAACAATACGTTTTGAGCAGCCATTAGTCGCAATCTGTTAGCTTTGTATTGTTAGAAATCTTGCAGTATTGTGAAGAAGACACATTTCAAGAAACAATCCGTTATTCATAGCGGATGATTTGTTTTTCTTCTTTTGCACACAAGTTTTTGAAGTTTATAATGCAGCTATAAATATAAATATTAAATATTTTCTTGAAATTTCGTTAGAAGATCAAATATACATCCAAGGAAACTGCGGTTCTGATATTGTTCCCTAAAAACAATGATAAAGCAAACTTTTTTTTTTGATCAAATGCACACTGCCTCCGTAGCCGAGTGGTCAGGAGCGGGAGTGCAATAGCACATGCTCTTTGAGTAGACCGGGGTTCAAACCCCTGACTGCTGAATACGGTCGATCTGCCAACCCGCACTGGACCAGCGTGGCAGATTATGGTCCATTTCCCTCAGCATGAATTGTTGAGGAGGCTTCCATCCTGCAGTGGGTTGATAATGGCTGCACTTTACCTTTTTTTTTTACACTGCAGTGTTATCAGTTTTACACCAGTCTTTCCCATTTCCAGTATGGCTTCCAGTAGATAAATTTACTTGATTTTCTGTTAAATACCTTTCCTAATTGTTTTCCATACACAAACACATAATTAAGGGGGTCACAAATTAATATGAAAACAATTAAATAAAATTAGCCAAAGACGCTGGGCCCCTAAACAGCCCAGGGCCTGGAGGCAATTGTCTTGCCTGCCTATATAGTAGCTACGTCACTGATTCCATGCATTTTTCTTCTCTGCCACGAGTCTCATTAGTTCATCTGACATTAGTATTGAGTGGTAAACCATGTGAGTAACCATGTGAAAATTACATAGCTCCCAGAGCAACTATCTAATGTTTGTTTATTAACCCAAAAGCAATGTAGATGAAATGTACATTAGCTGTGTGAAGCTTCACTAAATAACATCTGTAAATGGAATATATTCTATGGTCATTTTTTTTTTTGCTTGAAGAAAAATTCCAAATTTCCAGCAAGAAAATTTATGCAGTCCTCATCTGAACCAACTAACTTAGCAACAGTGTGAAAAAACTTGTAAAAATTCCTTCTGCTTTGGTGGGATTGGAATTCATGCATTTTCTAATGTGATGCAGAACGACAGCAATCATAACCTGTGTTCCCCATTAGGGTAAAAAACAAAAGGAGTGATATAAAATGAATTAGGAAATTTCAATAAACACAAAGTTATTGAGTAGTGACTCTTCAATGTACCACCAAGTGGCAGTGATCATAATATATTAATGCTAAATCAATTTAAAAATATAACTAACTGTCAAGGGTAAAGGGAAGGGCTTTTTCTTTCATAAAGGTGACTACAATGGTCTCAGTTTTTAAATTCTATTCAGTGGAACCAACTCACGATTTTACCAAAAACAAATTCTATATGGGAGGCATTTAGGAAACTAATCTTAAAAGCTACTAAGCTTTTAAAGCAATGAAGAGATATTGTTCATGATTCAGATCTAAATGGATATCAGATGAACTGATAAGACTAACGGCACAGAAGAAAATGTATTGGATGATTATAAATTAGAAGGTGATATAGAAACCTACAGTAAATAAAAACTAGTCCACAATCAAGTCACTAAGGAGTTAAGCGAACCTAGGCAGATTATGAGAAGTACTTGGCTAAGAATACAGAGAAAAATAGCAATGAACCCTTTGCTTATATTAACACTAGAAGGAAGGGGATGAACAATATTGACCCACTAGATATGAATAGCATAACATCATGTTTTAAGATCCTGTTCAGGTTGCTAACAAACTAAATAAATATTTTGCATCTACATTCATGCATGAATAAGATTTTAGGGATGGTAGAACCAGAAGTATACCGACTATTAACTGGGAGCTAAATGATTACATTATAATTGAGAAGATATTGGAAGAGAAATTGCTGCAGTTAAAAGTAAACGAGGCATCTGAGGCTAATGAGATCTATCCAATTGTATTAAAAGAAGCAGCAAAAGAGGTAAGCAAACCTTTGGCCACAATTATGAGAACACCCTTTGATCCAGGGAAGGTTCCTATTATTGGAGGTGTGCAATTGTCTCCCCTATTCACAAAGGGGTAGGAGGGAGGTTCCTAAAGATTTACAAATATGATTAGCAACTATGATGCAGCAGAGCCAGAACTAGGGTGGGGCAAGCGGGACGCCAGCCCCAGCAGCATTTTAAGGGTGCATTTGACCAGTTATATATTTTAAAATTGCTTCATTTTTGATTTATCAGACCTATGTTTAGCGAACTTCTTTATAGCAAATTTTTTGAATTCCTTTTTTGGTAATTACATTTAAAAGTTTCTGTAAAATGAAGAAAATTTCCACAAAACAAACAGATTACGAGAGACAACTTTGTATGCTTTGTTTCCATCTCCAGCCTTTAAGCAATTTAAGCAATTAGAAAGTGCAAATTAAGGGTTAAAGGGATTTAAGTGGAACATGCAGCCACCTAGCCCACATATCAAGAAGTCATGCTAGTCAACTGCTTTCTATAGCCAGTCAAAAGATTAAGGCACATTCCCGACATGGATAATAGCTTCTGGTCAACTTGTGCTCTTTGTTTAAAATAAAAATAAAAATTTTATTAAAAGAAATACTGCATTATCTTTGTACTTGTGATTCCAGAATTTTTTGTGATTTTGTGAGAGTGAAAAAAATTATAAATTCAGGATTTATAATCACTTATAGAAAAAAATATCAGGGAGGAACAGTGTTTTACAAATTTCGAAAATAACAGAGAAACTCCAATTACAAACTTCTACAAAGTATGGCCCATTGGAGCTAACCACTGGAGGAAAAAAAATTTTTCAAATACCCGTTGATATTTCAACAGATATTTGAAAAATCATGTTTTATCAATTCTGCAGGATATAAAATCTGTAACCCCTTCACAACTTCTCCAATTCGTTCATGAGTATTGTCTAATAGAATCTTATCTAAATATAGAAATAGCGCTATGAATTTTTCTTACCCTGCCTGTAACAATAGCTTCTTGTGAAGTGTCCTTCAAAGTGAGAAAAATTCAATTAAAATAATACACCTTCACTGCATATTTTTAGTTTAAGTTATAATGTTAAAAGTACTATATTTTACAATATTTTGTTTCTATGATTTTATACTAGATATAAACATAAACTAGGTGGTTTTCTAATTTCTTTGTAGTTATATATACTTTCTTTGTAGTTTATATAGAATTAAATTCTCTGTAGATATAAATGAATATTTGTAAGTTTCTTTTTCTTTGATATTTTTGTTTTCTTATATTCATTGTACTATTTAAATTATTTTATTAATAAATATATGCAAATCGTAAACCACTGCAATAGTAATTTTTATAAATGCATAAAGATTGTAGAGGCGTAGCGAGGGGGTGTTCAGAGGGGAAATTTCCCCCGTGTGTTGAGTTTCATGGGTGCAAACTGAAGGAATTATCTATCACAATCAGGGATGCCAGGAAAACGTGTTGTCCCCGGCATCGACGACCCTAGCTATGCTACTGAAAGATTGACTACTTGCATAAAATGGGGGCTTACTTATAATCCTTTTGTCCCAGGCATAAGATTGCCTAATTCAGGCCCTGTGATGCAGACAATTTTAACAACATAAGTTTCACAGACTGTACAAATTGGGGCAATGTAGCATTAGGAGAAAGTTACTGCTATGGATAAAGGGGATGATTGTAAAGACAATTGTATATGGGCACTGCACTTTGTGGGCTAATATTATTATCACCATCATGGTTCAGTGCTAGGTCCCCTACTATTAGTATTAGTCCAAATGATGCAACAAAGCAGACTTTTTTCTGAATCAACCAAAAAAATAATAAGAATACAGTAAACCCCCGCTATTCGTGGTATCTGTATTCGCGGTCGCTGATTTAACATAAAATGAAACCTAAAAAAATGTGAATTTTAAAGCGCCGTGAACATTTTCCACCATAAAAAAACATGGGCGTGGTTAAAATTATCTTTCCCGGTCAAAACAGTGCTCAGTAGGTGGAGGGAGAGGGGTGACAAAATCGTGAGCGTGGATGTTTCTCGCTAATTCTTGTTCGGTATATGTTATGCGCTTGCCATGGAAGGTTTCGTCATTTGTTTTTAATTTATATGCTTTTAAAATTGAATAAATTTATCAATTTATAAATTGATATGCTTACAAAATTGATAAATCTACCATTTTGCAGTGTAAAACAGACTTTTTCGAGTGTGTTAACGGAATGAAGTGACTTTATTTGGACAAGTTCTTTCTAACCCGTACAAAAATATGGCTACGAATAACAAGGGAAATGTGAATGTGAAATTATCAAAGAAGGTGATGACATTGGCTAATAAAATTGAGTTATTAGACAAAATTTCTAATGGTGAAAGTGTCTTCTCAATGGCAAAACATTATAAAATCAGTGATTCAACGGTACGATCAATCAAGAAATCGGAAGAAAAAATCCGCCATAGAGTCCGTGAAAACGTGCTAATTGCTTCAAAAATTTGCTCTGTAACTCGTGATGTTAAATTAGAAAAAAATGGAAAAGCTTTAAATCTGCGGATAAGTTATTTTAGTTAGCAAAGGCGCTGGTTTGAAAGATTTGTTTGAAATTTCTAATAAATATTACATTTAATATTAAAGTGTTTCGTATTTTCATTTCGATGCCATATGCTTGCATTTCACTATGTACTGTCTATGTACATAGTCATATTATGAAGGTACCTATAATACATACATAGACAAAATTTTAGACTAGTTTTTCTTATATATTTCATACTTTGGAATGGAACCCCTTTATTACTATGGGAGCCATTACTCAGTATTCGCGTTTTCGGTATTCACGGTATTTCTCAGGAACGTAACCCCCACGAATAGCGGGGGTTTACTGTATAAAATTAAATCAAACAGAATATTCATATTATTCCTATTCCCACAAGGCAACCATCCAATTATACTTTGGATTTCCCCAAAGTATAATTGGATGGTTATACCAATTATACCAGCACAGACTCACTGCATCTTCCATTTTGAGTGGCAACTAATTCCAGCATTCAACAACTTGATGCCCATAGGTGAACTTCACATGAACAGGGTTCTGTTATTCCCCGAGATTTCATATTTGTGTTCTAGTTCTTATCTCACTCTCAAGGGAGAACAGACCATCCTCATTTGTTTTACTCAACTGTTAAACTTTATAGACCTCCATCAGATCTCCTCTTATATGACTAGCTATGAAACCTTGCAGTCCCACTTTCTTCATCCATTCTTCATATGTGTATTGAATTGTACTCATCACTAATCTAGTCACTCTTCTTTAAACCCTCTCCAGAATTTCTAAATTTTTTTTTTTTTTTTTTAGGTGCTGTCTCAACTTTTCAATATTTATATCAAGTTTAATTTCAAAGTTTGCTGAAAATAGAAAGGTTGGCATGGTGATTAATGGCAATAGTTATGCTACTTCAACAAAATCTATAAATTTGGAAAATCAGCTGAAAAGTCACCATGAGGTTTAACATAGATATATGCAAGATAATGCATTTGGGTTGCAGTAATCTCAGAATAACATACCACTCAGGGTAATTGTACAGTCCAATATGAAGTACTCTGAGCAGCACAGACAAGCTACTAAGACAGATCATGGCACTCTGCAATGATGCATAGGAATTCTACCAGCAGGGACAAGAAGTGATTATCTTACAAAGCAATGGTTGTGACATAATGCATATAGGTATAGAAGTTTCATTTTAGGGAGAATGTGGATTTGTTGGATTGGGTGCAAGAAGAGCAACAAGATTAGTGAAGGGTACAAAAGATATGCAGTCATGTCATTATAAATGTTGGTATACACCTTCAGGAACTGATTTATCAAAATGGAGGAAATATTGAACATGTAATAAAATAAGAATGTTTTTCCAAGAAACTGAGCAAGAAAATTCACAATGTTTTGAATATAAGAAAAGCAAGAAAATCATAAAACTCATAACAATTAATGAATAAATGAATTTTTAGGAAGCATCAATGTGTCAACATTCTGCAGCCACCCTGCAGCATAGAAACGTAGTATTTTTCATTTATATATGACTCTAAAGGCCACCGTAGCCCAATGGTCAGGCGTGCGGGTGCATAAGTACACATACCTTGAGTAACCAGGGTTCGAGCTCGTGACTGCTGAATATGGTGCTGTTTCTTGTAATCTGTCTATCTTGTAAACTCCTCTGACCGTTTGGTCATCCAGGAGTATAAACAGAAAATTTATTTATTTTAATGTTGTCACCTGAAATATGACATAGATCCAATATTTTCCACATTTGGGAGTTTCAACTGTATGTTTGGTTGAGAGCACATTACTTATTTTTTTCTGAGAAATACGAGTAATCAAACATTTCTTGTGCTCTACAGTATGTAACTTTCTCTCCCTATCTTATCAAATCCTGACACTATTCTATGATGCTTGAATTCGTTCTTTTATTCTGTAAGCATGCACATGCTAGAATATACAGGTAAACATTTGCATTCATGAAGTATGAATATAGAAACTTTGGATGCAGTTTATATTCACAGTAGATTTTAAAAATTAAGGACCACTTAAGTAAACATTATCTTTGAACCTAAAAGTAAACATTTATTAAAACACATTTAATTCACTAATTTGGAAATATTTTAGAAAGCTTACCTATCTTTTGATTAATCAAGGCACTACTTTATTTAAACACATTCATTAAAAATAAGAGTTCATGAATTTTAGAGCTCAATAACAGATTCAGATGTGCCTGAGGTTACGCATGCACCAAACTTGTTATAAAGCAATTTCTCAGATAATATAAAAGTATATTTTGACCTTTAGCTGTCCTGCAATCAACAGTAAATTTAATTTGTATAAATGATATGTAATCATACCTGTTCTGAAAGTAAGGACTGATTAAAATGTGGTTCAAAAAGATGAGGGGCAACAGTAGATGAAGTTTGAAAAAATGCCTTGGCCTGTAAAACATAAAATCATTATAAACAGTTTACCTAAATAAATCATGGCCAATTAGCTTACATTTAAAATTAAAAAAAGTTATTAAACTTATAGCAAAAAATATAGTATTAGTGGTAGTAAAATCATGCAAGAAAGCAAGCTTCTACAATATGGGATCAGGTATGAAATGCTACTAAGCATTTTTAGTTTTTTCCTGATGTAAACAAGTGGGAGTTGTCCTCACTAATGCTTGCTTTTGAAAGGAGCTAACTAATTTGCTAGATTAAACAAATTCAAGGAAGAATTCTTGGAGGGGATGGATGGGTGAGTTAGGTAGGTTTTTTTTTAGTATTTTGGCTGCTGCTGTCTTGCTTTCTTACGTAGTAATAATAATAATAAATAAAAAATTTATCTGCCTCATTTGCCCAATCCTTTAACTTATTCATAATACTCACTTCCACAATACTAGGTGGAAATTTATTCCAACAATCAGTTACTCTCTGAAAGAAAGCAAATTTTCACACATCTGTCCTGCTCAACAATACTTTACCAATACCATAGGTGCTAAATCTCTAGATTTCCAATGGAGAATTGGCCTATTCTACCGTTTGGCCCTTTTCTATCTTTTTGCAAAAACTTAGTTTTTGTAAAAAAAAAGTTGGAGAAACTTTTTTTTTCACAAAAAAATAATAAAACTTTTTTTTTTTTTTATGGAAATTCCAAACACAAAAGATATTAGAATCTATAGTACTTATAGGTTCTAATACTGTGCATGGGTTGGGAAGACATAAGAAGAAAATACTTGTTGACATTAGACTTGAACTTAAGTAGACTGTAATTTTCAGTGAATACGTATGAAGGAAGGTTGTTCCAGAAAACAGCATTTGAATGAATAAACGAGGAAGATGAAAAGTTGGTTCTGTGAGTTTGAAGTTGGACAGTAAATGGATGTTGGCTGGTGGCGACTGTTTTGAAAGACAGAGCGGGAATTATAAAAGCCAGTTCAGAAGAACAGTGCCCATGGAAGTACAGGCAATTCTCACTTTACAAGTTCCCGGGGTTTTTTTTTTTTTTTTTTTTTTCCTTTCAAGAATCAACAAAATCGAAAATATGAAGATTAATTGCAAAAAATGAATGTTACACATTCATAAATACCCCATTTCAAACCGCGTGCGTAGCTATACAATACAGTGTACCCTGCTTTACAATATTAATTTGTTTTTTTGGTAATTCATTCCATGACCTCAGAAGTTCAAATTTTCGCTATATAACTACCTAAAAGGTTGTTTTTATAGTGTAAATTGTATTAGTTACCAATTCAAATCACTAAAATGCACTACACTTTCATCGTTATCATATGTTCTGTTATAAGAACCAATTTTGAACGGCTTTGTCATATTTTTCTAAAGCACATTTCTGGAAGTCAAGACCATTAAACAATAAAAACAATTTACACTTTCTGGGTTATTGGGCTTTTCTGTTACTGCAAGCAATTATAAAGGGTAGGAAACTCCATGTTATTGCATTTGCGAAAATACCGATAGCTTTAACTGTGCGGTTTTTTACGTTATTATGGTGAAATATGTTTCCCCTTTACTTGGATCTTCAATCTTCAATCGTATAAAAAATAAAAATAAAATTTCAGAATCTTCTCTTCATTCTTTTTTTTTTTTTTTTTTAAGCTTCATAAACTTGTTACTCCGCACAAATCATGTTAGTTGCAATATGTGCGTTCCATTAAAAAATGCTATGCATGCCATTGAAATTTATAAAGAAAAGAGAAGATTATCTTGGAAACAAATGCTTCTTGAAGCATTTCTGAAGAAGATGACTCCTTGTGCAACAAACAAATGAGTGCCGAGCCAATAATGAGTGATCAACAAGTGTGCATTTAGTTGATGATGAAGAATAAACATTCTTCAAGTCATAAATAATTTTTCTATTATTATAATTTGCTTGATTTTACAGGCTACGTTTTCATTTCTTTGGATAAATCAATCATTGTTTAAACATAAACTAATTAGTTAACTAATTTCATTGTTGATAACGTAACCCCTATTTGTAACATTATGTCTATAGGAAATAAATTCCTGCTTTACGAGTTTTCGCTTTATGAACAGGCACTAGGAACGAATTAACTTGTAAAGTCGAGAACTACCTGTATCTGTAAAAAAGGCATCAGCACATGTAGCAGAAACAGTACGTCTGTGAGACAGAGAGTGGGGAGACGAGTCATTAATTAACCTAACTGCCCTTTTCTGAATGGAATCTAGAAGCCTGAGAGAGGTTTTGGGGACAATGCCCCTAGATGTGGAAACAATATTCCATGGTAAGGCAGATTTATGATTTGTACAGAGTGAACAGCTGTTTGGAAGAAAAGTAACGCCGAGAGCAAAAGAGAAAACCAAGTTTTTTTAGATGCAGAGGAAGCAATATTTGTAATGTGCTTGTGCCAAGATATATTAGAAGTCAGGGTAATCCCCCAAAAGAAATATATCACCTTGCCTAGAAATCGGAGTGTCACCAAAGATAAGCATAGAGCAGAAGAATCCTTTTTGCAAGATATAAGACAAGACTGAGTTTTAGAAGGATTGAAATCAATTAAGTTGTCTTTGCCCCACTAGAGATTTACTTTGAGATCGGCATTTAAGGAATTGGTAGCAGACCTTCGAGAAGATGAAGCTGATTGAGCAGGGCAAGGTTTCTCAAACTGGAAAGTGGAATGCAATGTGCTATCATCAGCAAAACTATGGATAGGATTTCCAGTCAATGGAAGAAGGTCATTAATAATATACAAGAGGAAAAGAGTGGGGAAAAGAACTGAACCCTGGGGGACACCAGCATTAGTGGAGAGGTTAGAAGACAGAGAGCCATCTACCATCACCCTCAGTGAGTGGTCAGAGAGAAAACTGGATAACCAATTACAAAATGTTGGCAAACCATAAGATGGAAGCTTATTTAGAAAACCTTTATGCCAAACGCAATCGAAAGCCTTTGAGATGTCTATAGTAACTGCTTGTGTTTCACCAAATATTTTCCATTGAATTTGTCCATAAATGGGTAACATAAGCCAGAATATCACCAGTGAATCAACACTGACAGAATCCCTACTGGTGATGTTTGGGAGGTTTAGATCTTTTCGCAGACAAGCTAGCTCTATTAGTTACTACATTAGCATTAGCACAGGCATACGATGCAAAAAAGCAAACTTATACAGCATCAGTCAAAAAAAAAAAAAAAATCTTCCCATTTCACCCAGCCATTCACTCCAAAAGTTTGAATTTATTTAAGCTGTCAACTTCCTCAGCAGATGGAAGTTTGTTTCAGCAAATTTGTTTCGCTATCTAAAGGCAAATTTCCAGACATATATTCTACATTAGAAATCATTTTCTAAATTTTGCAAATTTCTGATTATTGACCTTCAGATATTTATGGTGGTCTTTTGTTAAAAAATAGAAATGCGCAATAATAGCATTCTCTATTATAGCAGTCATTTTTAGTACTTATGTAGTACAAAGCTAATTAACAATGTCTTTCAGTAAGATGCCAAAAAAATACAACATAAGGTTTCAGAAGAAGACATATACACAAGATTTTCCATGTAATTGAAAATATGAAAAAGGTAACAGGTTTTCCCCATGCACTGAACACTGGTGTGATTTTTCAATTTCAAGCATTGGAAAAAGTGATGTAACCAACCATTGGCAAATGAACATAATGAGAGCATCCAGAACATAAAAAAAAAAAGTTAAAACAGATGTTGAATACCATGACATCAATGATATTATACATGGCAAATGTTTATTTGCATATTTTGTCAAAGAACTTAAATCTTTTTCTGAGTTATGCTGATCATGCAGGCATGTTCAGAAATATTTTTCCTGTAGTGAAATAGGGAAAAAATATGGCTGCAAAAGAACAAAAACAACAGGCAGTGTTAGTGAAGAGCATTACTTTTTTTAGATTTTGAAAAATGGAAATATAATTTTTGAGATTAAAAATTAGATTTTTTTTTATTGCTACAGCTGACAATAATCAAAGCGATTCTAACTATACCCTACTGTGGTGACCTTTTCTAATAAAAAAAATTATCGAATCAAAAGCAGTCTGCTCTCAGGCTGCCTTTGATGTGATAATTTTGGTAGGTACCAACATTGGAAGACTGGGATATAACTGTACCAGTGGCAGCACTGAGTGCAGGCTGCATTAGAAGGACAAAGGTGGTTAAAAAATGGACTCCACAGGGTTTAACAGGCTGCCCTTGGAAGCCATTTACCACCAAGTGCTCAATCATCATAATCATCTTATTAGTTTTTGTGCTGAAATGGAGGTTGCCTTCCTGTGAAGATGTATGAATTCTTGGCAGTGGAAATTTACTACTATCCAGAAAGAAGTGCTAAAAGGAAAGATAAATTTAAATAATTTCAACTGATGCATGCCACTGAAGTAAAAAAGATTTTGAAGCATGTTATGTACACATTGGCTGTTTTTGGATAAATGTGCAATTAGGTGGTAGATGACTTTCATCAACCGGTGAAATACCACCACTTTGCTTATTGGAGGCTTGAAGTGGTGAAACCCATGTTTAGTCTCTAGAGCAAAGTTTCCGGCATCCCCCTCCCCCCATACTTCTCCTTCAACCCATGCACGGTACTAAGTACTATAGGTTTTGATACCTTTCGTGTTTGGGGTTTTCATAAAAAAAAAAAAAAAAACTAGACTGGTAGAACAGTGCAACCTTCAACAGGTGTTTGGAGGCAGTGAGAAAAGTCATATGAGCACTTTTCAGAGTAACCCAAATGAAAAGTACACAAGCCAACAATAGTGAGAGCCACTGATTCATGTCACATTCAGTTCATAAGTTTTGAAAGAAAACAAATTGAAGAACTCAAGAAAAGAATTTCTGAATCACAAACTTCTTTTATAAGTAATTCTAAACAGGCCAAGCAAGCAAGTAATTCTAGGCATGTTATCCTTATTGAAGTAACAATATCTGCCTTTGATGTCTTGACCAGCACTTCGAATTTATTTGAAGTGCTGGTCAAGTATAGTACTTGGCCATACTATACTATACTGCTAGCATTTGTGTACATGCAAGTATACATGCATCTGTTCTTACTCTTAGTTACCCTAACACAGCTCATGTATTTACTTCTTCCATGATGACTCCCACCAGTCATTGAAATCCCCAGGCTGCTGCTCATTCTAATAAAAGCAGTGCAAGAATCACTTTCACCTCTGCTTGCGGCTACTGTTAACCTTTTAGTCTGTGCATCCCCCCCCCCAAGCTAGCAGTTTTCTGACCCACCTAACACTGCCTCGATAGCATGAGAAAATATCCTTGCACCCTTTCTATTTAAGTGTATTCCATCCCTGTAGAAGCAGTCTCTCCTGTTAACAAGCACAGACCATGCTGAAAAAAAATTCTACCCCATGAGCCTTGCACAATCTCTCCATGGCCGAATTGATTGACAAAGCTCTCATTATATAATCCCTCCTGTGTCTGGGCAGAATTGCAGACACTTTCAAATTTAACCTTAACTTGCGACTTTTTTTTCAATGTTGACTTGTATTTATTAAGTAAATCTGCAGATCTCCTACTCTTAAGGTCATTAGTGCCAAAGTGTACAACAGTATCACCCTTTGTGACCTTAAAAGATGATATCTGCTCTATGATGTCATCAACTTTTGCCCCTGGCAGGCATACCCTGCTCCTATTCCACCTATCCTTTTTGCACAATATATTACCAATCTCCCTGACAACAGAGTCTCCAACAATAACTAGCTCCTGTGGGACAAACTCATTCTGCCTTGGAGATTACTGATGTGTTGTCTGATGCACAAGAGTGAGCTCTGGCATTGAGTCCGGCAGTTGAGAGCTTGATGGGTCCCCCACTTTAATACCTTCGAGGGCATCTACCCGATTCTTCAAACTCTCATAGGTGCCCATTAGAACACTGAGTTGGCACCTAATTTCTTGACACTCTCTGCATCTAGCACACACACACACAAAGACATCCTCCTTGGCTTGATCAAATCCTGTTCCAGAAAGGACTGCAAAACATTTCACAAATTGCACATATTTTTAGGCTGTAATGCGTTGGATCACTGTTCTCTCCAGTTATCCTTCAAGCCACAGCATTCCTGCTACTTTGTGTCCATTGCTTTGCTGCTCTACTCTGGAGCATGATTTCCATTTGAATATAATTGATTAACAATGAAAATTAATAAGATTAATAATTTGTGAATACTACACTATCTAGTTTTACACTATACCTTGCACTAATAAGTTTGAAATATAAGTTATGCTATACCGTAATGACCAAATTGTTAAGTCAGTTATATCTTTACCGTAACACAAAGATATAGGCTCAACAACTGATTTCGAGTTAAGTTAATTATAATATATAACAAAATTATCCAGCTAATGCCAACCTAATTGATTCAAACTTTACAGCTACCTATTTACCACAATTAAAAATTTGAATTCCTCTACCACTCACTCTATACAATAACAATGCCAGCAAGATTCTAACGAAACAACGGTTCCATGTATAGTGAGTAGTAATCTACAAAATCTCTAGCTAAATTAAAAATAAAATAACAAGCGTGACTAGGACTATAAAGTTACTTATAGAGTACAATATAATATAACAGTTAAGTCAATAAAACAGCAAAAGTCTTCAAAAACGTATGATTTCTTGGAGTTTGAAATTCACTGCTTGCACATGTATAATCTCGTCCACAAATCGGTTGAGCAAGCTCAGTGCTGATGGGATTCTTCCTCTTGCTCAGATTACAAACCTGAGTGAACATAAATTGAATTGAGGGGGAAAAGAATTGAAGAATAGATGTGCAGAAATTTGCCTTTAGCCAGAGGTAGTTGATTTCTGGAACAAACTTCCATCTGTCGCTGTGGAAGTTGATAGCTTAAATTAATTCAAGGAAGAAGTGGACAAACTTTTACAGCAAATGGATGTGTGAGAATAGGATTTTTTTTTTTTTTTTTTTTTTTGGCTGATGCTGTATAAGCTTGTTTTCTTGCATCATATGCCTCTACTAATGCTAAAGTCTGTTCATGTTCCTCTCTTCTAAAAAGCTTGAATAAAGCAATTTACTTATTTCTTTTAAATGTAATTCATATCCATGTACTGAGGTCATCAGTCCTAGATATGTTTAAGAATGTTATATGCAAATTTATTTTACTAACAGTTTTGAAATCATCCATTTTGGAAATTGATTACCATAGCAAACTAAACCAGAAGGATGATTCTAAGTTAGTCATAGTTATTTCTACTGCCAAGGTTGAAAGAAACTAAAACAAGGGGAGAGGATTCTGTTTTTTGCTCACGTGAGGAAGTAGTTTATGGCTGCATGTGAATATATGGTGCACAAGTTCCCCCTTTGAAAACTGAGTCTGATAAATGCTGAGGTAACTTAATTTTCATCAGTTGTAGTGCATATATTTTGAAAGAAGAAAGAGTTAACATAAAGTTTTAAATAGTAATAATAGTAGTAGTATTCACCATATAGTGCAAGGAAGCCACAGGCTTTTGCTGCACCGACAAAAAAAACCCGACGAAGTAGATAAGAAAACACAAATTATATGCTTCCAAACAATATTAAATTTTATTGTTTTCACACAGGTAAGTATCCAGTAGACCTTTGAATTTATTCAAACTGCCAGCCTCAACTACCTGTGAAGGCAACTTGTTCCAGCTATCGACAACTCGCTGGCTGAAAGAAAGCTTCCTAAAATCTGATCTAAACCTCAAGCCCTGTAATTTGAATTTATAACCCCTAGTTCTGGAATTGTTTAGAACATAGTCTATAGTGTTAATTGTAATGCAACTCTGGGGTTCCCCCCCCATCTCCATGTCAGGCAATGTGATGGATACAACACTCTGTAAAGACCAGATTTATGTAGGTTAGTGAGTGTTCATGTAGTATTAGAACAACACAACCACACAACTCATATGGAGTTGTGTGGTTGTGTTTTTCATCCGGCCTCTTAGCCTAGGGACCTGTGTTTTCACACAAAAACCTCTAGTTTACCATCCAGCACCACGAGGAGGTGGGCTGGGCAGTATGAAGGCACTGGTGGGGTGAATCCTATGGCAGCCAAGGCTGCATGCAGGGTTCGCCCAGTAAAAAAAAAAAAAAAAAAATGAAAGGTTGAAGATAATGGGAAGACAGGAAGTGGGAGTGATTTAAAGTGGTAAAGAGAAAGAAGGGGGCAGTAGTAAAGGTGCCTGCCTGGTTGAAAGGAGGAGAGGAGGGTCCCCCCCCCTCAGGGCAGAATTCCCATCTCACCCTAGGGGTGGGAATTGACAGATAGCAGTGGGGTTGCTCACTAGGTGAAAGGGGGCCACCCAGGTTGGGGGAGTGAGAGAACAACCAACCCAGGAATGAAGGATCATAGGGAAAGGTCCCTATGTTGGAGCACCTGCATTGGTGCTCTATCCCACATGAGCCAAGGGGCAAGCCCCATTGGCAAGTGTCAGCATCCCACATCATGCCAGCTAACTAGCAACGGCATGGTGTCTGCTTGGATAGGCAGGGGCCACTATAGCCAACTGCCCATCATCCATCTGGGGGGGGGGGAGAAGGCAAGCAATTTTATCCACTCATAATTTTCATTTGCTCTCTGTTCTCATTCTGGTGTTGTAACTTTCTTCCATGCATCCATCTTCTTTCCCACACTGGTGGGGGTGAATGCAATGGTATGTAGTGTACTTACTATACTAAGTATCTAATAATTAATGGTTAGTAAATACTTACATTAGTCAATATGTGGTTTGCACCCTTTCACACTCGCAGACATAATCTCATGTTCGAGCCCGTGACCACCAAATACTGAGAATGTGGAAAGGTCAGGGAATGACCACCTCATATCCCCGGAGCAATATGGCCTTAGTTGCTAATGCTCCTAAAAACCAAATAACAACAAACAACATACTGTCATTTATTCTGCTGGCATTTGGCTCATTTATGCAGTTCTTTCTTACTGCTCTGCGTCTACCCTGGGCCCTTGAACTTACTAATATTTTTCAGTTAAAGTGCAGATCCAGCTGCAGATCTTGCTATCCAGGAGGGGAGGGGGGGGTGCAGTGTGCATGTTATTGTTGTTGGTATATAGTGAGACTGTGTTAATATTGGTAATAATATATTATTGTTAATTATGTGTTCTAGCAACCAATTTCATTCATTCCTTCACTCACTCACTTCCATTTACCATAACACTCATTCACTCTCTCTTGCTCCCTTGCTGGGTCACTCTCTTTCACCAGAACTAACATTCCTTTTTACCACAATTCTTATTTCACTCTATCATTCAGTTCCCAGCTCATTCACTCAGTCTTTCACACTCTTTCCTTTCATTCATTCTACATTGCACCCCCTTGCTGCTAGCTTACTAATATTTTTCAGCTAAGCAGCTTCCCTGGCTGCCTGTGCATCTCCCACCCCTGCATGATCATTTTCTAGTTGTAGGTCTCCCAGTTCCCTGAACAAAGCAGGGTGCTCCTGGGGGAAACCTAGTCAGTTCAGTCTTGTCAAGTCAGGTATCTGTCAGGGAGCTGGATACAGCTACCCTGTCAGTTTTAAAAATCATAATCTGGGCAGGTGAGAGACATGAGCATTTTGGCTATTGATTATTTTGGCTGCTGGGAGGGCTGAATTGCCCTTCTTTGGATATTTCTTCACATTTCAAATACTTTTTGTATTAATATTAATAAATTATCGTGCCACAGAGCAAAAACGGAAAGAAAATGGCAGGTTGCAGTTCAAATACATTTAATGTTACATCAAAATACGTTGATGTTCACACAAACAAAAAGTACAACTAAAAATAATACAGGAAAGTAATAAATAGCTTTTGGACTGGAAGGCATTATTCATCAGTTGTGACCTTTAATCTAAAATATACAAATATAGTACTCTATGTGCGTGCCATGGCGCAGTCATGTAGGGTGAACTGAGTGTATGTAACAATTAGCTGTTAGAAGTGGAAGCTTGTGGAAATTTGCCTTTAACCAGCAGATGGTTGATAGTTGCAACAAACTTCCATCTGTTGTAGTGGAAGTCAAAATCTTAAATAAGTCAAGGCAGAACTAAAGAAGCATTTGGAGTGAATGGATGAGTAAAATAGGAAGGGTTTTTTTTTTTGGCTGCTGCTATATAAGCTTATCATATGTCTCTACTAATGCTTATCATATGCCTCTACTAATGCTAATGCTAATATTCAGCCAGGTTAGAAAAACAAAACCGTGAGTTCAGACCTTTTTCTGGTGAAGGATTCAAAATGCTTCTGACCTCCAAATCTACACAGCAGGACCATTGTTATGAACAAAATTTTGGCAATACTTCTGAAGAGGACAAAGTCTGCAACAGTATCCTTCTTGAAGAAACCAAAATTGGATATCTAGTAGATATCCGATTTTGGTAATAGATATCTGATAGCAGATTGATATCTAATTGAATATCCAAACAGAAAAATATCTTTAAAAATATGCTGAACTGATAAACAATTCTACGGCTGTATTTTAACATAAAATGTACACTGGTATTCAAAGAAAGTGTATCACCCCTTAAAATTGTAATTGTCATCCGAATAATATAAGTACATGACAATATTTCTTACAGATTGCATCAGATAAGATTTACACTTGTAGGTTATGATGTAATATTGAATCAGCTGTTACTTTCAGCTATATAACCATGTTCTGCAAGAGTTGCAGTCATTCCTTGCTTGTGTCAGGATGGCGAGTTTCATGCAGTTGATGCCACGAAGAAAGAGTGCTATCATTGCTTTACTTGAGAAAGGATGTTCTTCCCCTCATATTGCTTATAGAGTGTCTTGTGATCAGTCGACAGTGAGTAGATTTCTTTCCAAACTCAAGAATACTGGTTCTACTGATAGGAAAAAAGAAACTGGATGGAAACAAGGCTCTATGCCAAAACAGGACCGCATTTTGAAGCATTTATGCCTTAAAAACCGTAAAGCTTCTTCATCTGAGCTGAAAAGAGAATGGGAAGAACATACAGGAGTGGTAGCAAGTGCAGTAACAGTCAGAATACGCCTCTTCAAAGATGGACTTGTAGCCCATTATCCTAAGAAGAAGCCTCTCCTCACACAAAAAATGAAAAGGACCAATTAATTTGATGTATGGAGCATGTCAAATGGACCCCCAAGCAGTGGAAGTCAGTTATTTTCTCAGATGAGAAGAACTTCAACCTGCATGGCTCTAATGGGAGACAAGCGATTTGCCGTAGACGTGGTGAAGAATACCATCCAGACCGTATGGTGTCTACTGTGAAATTCCCTACCAGCCGAATGATATTGGGGTTCATTTCATATCAAATATGCTGAATATCTGCATCATAAGTTTTTTGAGAGAACGACATTTTTTTGAAAAGATCTGTTATGCTTCTCAAAAGTTTACCTTTTAGCTTATATAGATGAATTATTTCCTCCTGGTAGTAAAATGATCTTTTCTCCATAAAATTAATTAAATCACCATAACAGCAAAGAGCTTTCTTATTCTTATCAACAGGCACATTGCTCTCTTCATTATTTTTACTGTCATTGAATTTGGGACTTAAAACAACATAGTAATTTCCAAAATAAGTGAAAGTTTGAGAATGGGGCTATTTCTATTACAGCCAATACAATTTTCTATTTTGTTTTTAATCATTTTTGGAATAGTATCACTTAATTTGTTTACCTAATTTGTTATTTCACCAATGGTTTCTTGGCCTTTGGCTGCTTTCTTAGATATCACAAATTTATGAAAACTGACATCATAAGCTCATCAGTGAGCATCATCTGAAAAAAACATTGGTAATACCTGCATCAGAACTGGAATTACATGTTGAGGCTCTCAGGAGGGGTGAGATTTTGGAGGTCCCCTACTGCTACAAAATTTTGTCTTTTGATGTATATTTTAACTTTTTAGATCTTCCCCAAATACTGGGTCCCCAGGTGCATGCCTGTTACATCTACAGGCATAAAAGCACCACTGTAGAGGTTTAATATTCTAGGCATATGTTATACCTAGAATACTACTTCCTTCAGTGTGACAAATTTGTTGAAATTATTGTGGGTATGTAGATGCTCACAACTCACTAATTTTCTCATCATTTCATTATGATAATGGCATTTAAAATTTCTAACTATGCCTTCATCCATGGGCTAGATCAAAGATGTAAAACAAAGGCAAAGTGAAAACCAATAATGGTTTCTACTAGTGGATAAACTATAAAGTTATGACGCAACCACAAGATTTTTCTCCCTCTATTACAAATGATAATTAAACCAATCCTTGAAGGCATATGGTTCTGCAATCTTTTCTAGCACATAAGCTTACGTTTGTGAGTGGCAGCAGCATTAGTACACTTTAATACTCAGTCTCTCTTTGGACTCATTCACACTTGACTAATTTTTCATTATTAGAAACTGCAGTGTGCCTTGGATGTAAACACCAAAATAAACCTCTTTTCAACATTAGAGATTTTCTTTCCACTAAAGTTATTATACTGCACCATTTTCAAGAAAGCATTCACAAATTCCTCTGTAGCTAAATGATCACCAGACAGTTTTGTAATGGAAATTTTGATATAGCAAAAGGCAAGACACTTGAATTTCTGAACCATCTGATAAAATAATACAGTTACCTTCAATTTCCATTTCATTGATAAGCTTTTGCTTTTTTCATCAACAAAGTCCAGATGAGAACTATCTTCACTGCTATACTAGCCGAACCACTCATACCGTACTATCTGAAAACTGTTATGCAGGACACAATGTTTTTCTTTGAGCAATGCCTGCTACATCAATTTCATTAAAAAAATGGACTGTACTTGTTAACAGGAGAGACTTCTTCTACAGGGATGGAATACACTTAAATAGAAAGGGTGCAAGAATGTTTGCTGATGCTCTCGAGGCAGTGTTAGGTGGGTTGGAAAACTGCTAGATTGGGGGATACAAGGACTAATAGATTAACAGTAGCCACTGGCAGAGGAGAAAGTGATTCTTGCACTGCTTCTATTGGAATGAGCAGCAGCCTGGAAAATAAGATACAGGATATTTCAGAAACTGCTGGGAATCATGGGGGTACAAGTAAACACATGGGTTGTGATAGGGTGGCTAAGAGGAAGAGCAGGTGCATGTATACTTGCATGTACACCAATTCTAGGAGTTTTGAAAATAAATTTGATGAATCTGAGGTATTGCTCAAAACATCAAAGGCAGATATTGTTGGGATTTCAGAGACATGGTGTCACACAGATATAAGGAATGCAGAACTGGAATTTGGGGAGTACAATGTCTACAGAAAGGATTGACAGGATGGGAAGGGAGGAGGGGTTATGCTATTAGTTAAGAAACACATAAAATCCAAGGAAGTGAAGCCAGTCGACATCACTGGACAGTGCAGTGTCGAGTCAGTTTGGTGTGACATAAGCATTGGGAGATCAAAATTGAGAGTAGGAGTGTGCTATAGGCCTAATGACTCTGATGAGTATAATAAGAAACTGTACAGAGAAATAGAGTGGGCCAGTAAATCAGAGAGTCATATAATGGGGGATTTTAATTTCCCAGATATTGACTGGAATTTGGGGGCTGGTCACTCACACACTAGCAAGGCTTTTGTGGATTTATTGGATGATTGTTTTCTACATCAGCATGTTCGGGAGGCAACTAGAGGGAGTAATACTCTTGATTTGATTAACAGTAGTGATTCTTCATGCATTAAGAATCTGCAGATAAATGAACCACTAGGTGGCACTGATCACAGTGTTCTGAAGTGGGAGTTACTCAAAGAGGTAACTACCATTAGGGGTAAAGGGAAGGGGTATTGCTTTCGTAAAGGCGACTACGATGGCCTGAGACAGTATTTAAATTCTATACAGTGGGATCAACTGATGATGTTACCAACAGCAAATTCAAAATGGGAAGCATTCAAAGAACTTATCTTGCAAGCTACTAGGCTTTACATACCAACTAAGAAATACTGTTCAAGGTTTAGGCCTAAATGGATGTCAGATGAACTAATGAGGCATATGGCAGAGAAGAAAAATGCATGGGATACATACAAATTAACACGAGACACAGAAGCCTATGATAGATACAAGTTGATCTATCATAGGATTCTGTGATAGATCAAGGTTTAGGCCTAAATGAATGTCAGATGAACTAATGAGGCATATGGCAGAGAAGAAAAATGCATGGGATACATACAAATTAACACGAGACACAGAAGCCTATGATAGATACAAGTTGATCTGTAACCAAGTTACAAAGGAGGTTAAGCAGGCGAAGGCAGATTACGAGAGATCCTTGGCAAGAGATGCGAAGAAAAACAGCAAAGAGTTCTTTACTTATGTAAACTCTAGAAGGAAGGGGATGAATCAGATTGGTCCACCTGATATCGATGGGTCAACTGTTGATGATCCTGCTCAGGTAGCTAACAAACTAAATGAATATTTTGCATCGACATTCACACATGAGGAGTTATTCAGTGAGGGGAATGCCAGAGGTGTATCCAACTCTAGCAGTAAGCTAGAGAATCTTGTAATAACTGAGAGTAAAGTGGAGGAGAAATTGTTGAAGATAAACACGAGAAAGGCACCTTGGGGGTGGATGGGATCTATCCAGTTATATTAAAGGAGGCAGCAAAGGAAGTAAGCAAATCCTTAGCCATAATTATGAGAGCTTCCTTGGACTCAGGGGAGTCCAAGGAAGTACCCATGCACTGGAGATGTGCAAATGTGACCCCAATTCACAAGGGAGGATCAAAGGCTGACACAAGTAATTATAGACCTGTGAGTTTAACTTCTGTTCCAGGAAAATTAATGGAGGCACTAGTTAAAGAAGCACTGCAGGATCATCTAGACAAGACTTCAGTTATAGCTCGGACACAGCATGGTTTTGTTAAGGGGAAGTCTTGCCTGACCAATTTGATTGGATACTATGATGCAGTCAGAAAAGAACTGGATGCAGGGAATAACTTTGATATTATATACTTGGATCTTAGAAAGGCTTTTGATACTGTTGCACATGGAAGACTGCTGCACAAATTGGAGGAGTGTGGCATTGGAGGCAAATTGCTGCTATGGATAAAGGGGTGGTTGAGGGGGAGAAGACAGAGAGTGGTAATCAATGGACACTGCTCATCGTGGACTAATGTTATTAGTGGAGTCCCTCAGGGTTCGGTATTGGGTCCTTTATTGTTCTCTGTATTTATAAATGATATTGATGATGGTATATCAAGCTTAATGTTCAAGTTTGCAGACGATACGAAGGTTGGCAGGGTTGTCAAGGACACTACTGACACTATGCGGCTGCAACAGGATCTGGAAAGGTTGAGCAGATGGGCTGAGAGGTGGCAAATGAAGTTTAACATTGACAAATGTAAAGTACTACATATGGGAAACAGCAACCCCAGAGCAACGTATCAACTCTGTGGTACTACACTGACAGTGGTAGAGAATAAAAGGGACCTGGGGGTGGTTGTGCAGGCAGATATGAAGTTCTCTGAGCAGTGCAGATGGGCTGCAAGAGTAGCTCATGGTGTAATGTCAATAATATATAGGAATTTTTCTAGCAGGGATAAGGAGGTGATTATTCCCTTGTATAAGGCAATGGTCAGGCCACACCTAGAGTACTGTGTAAGTAAGGAAATTATTTACTGTATTCAGGCCTGGAGGTCTCATTTCAAGAAGGATGTAGAGCTGCTGGAACGAGTACAGAGAAGGGCAACAAGATTAGTGAATGGAACAAAGGGGTGCTCTTACGAAGAAAGGCTTAAGTTTTGCGAATTACAGTGTCTGGAGACTAGGCACCAGCGAGGTGATCTGATAGAGGTGTACAAAGCCTTGAATGGTTTGAGCATGCTCAATGCTGATGGGATTCTTCCTCTTGCTCAGAATAATCACCTGAGAGGGCATAAATTCAAATTGAGGAAAGACAGATGTAGGATAGATGTGCGGAAATTTGCCTTTAGCCAGCGGGTGGTTGGTAGGTGGAACAGACTTCCATCCCTTGTCGTGGAAGTTGATAGCCTAAATAAGTTTAGGGCTCAGCTGGACAGGTATTTCGAACGAACAGAGGGGTGAAGTGGAAGTGGTTATTTTTTATTTATTTATTTTACTTTATTTTTTTTTTGGCTGATGCTGCATAAGCTTGTTTCTTGCATCAAATGCCTCTACTAATGCTAATGCTAATGCTAAAATTTTAAGTTTTGATTTTTGAGTTTTAATATTGTATGTGTTGTTTGTCCAACACCAAACTATTGGTGGCTGAGACATGCTGACACCATGATCTGTCTTCTTTAAGACCTTCACTTCTGATGGATGGCGAACACATTTATTTTTCATTTGGCTTTACTACCACTTGATTCAGCTTTGAGATCCTATATATATATATACTCTTCTCTTTTCTTTACATCATAGATGTTGGTGAATGGAAAGATATTTATACATATATAACTGACTGAATGCTCAGGAAAATCTACGTCTACCTACCTACCCAGACATGCAGGCACACACACACACACACATGGTTAACAAGAGAAGTAAGGCAGTGGTGGCTGGTGATTGCTTTTGGAACTAAAACTGATATCAGTCATCAATTATTTTGGAGTTCAGATCTTTTTATTGTTTGGAATTTCAGATAAACAATCTTCTATTGTACTAAAATTATAATTTTCATATAATCCTAACTTAAATTAATATTGCCCCTTTTATTGGCCTAATGATAAGATATAGTAAGGATCTTGAAACATCACCTATTATCAAACTTTGTGCAATTTGGTGTTTAGTGGGTTATAAATACTCAATAAACTAATTTTGGAAATTATTTATATCATACAAATGTTTTTACTTCATACACAGTCTAATGGATAGTCACCACATAACACACTTCCAAATCCCTAAGAATTATGAATATACAAAGCTTATAAAATATCAGCCGGGGGGGAATACTTCCACAGCACCTGCCCATCCACACCAATAGTTTTAGTTCTTCCTGAAATTTATTAACACTGCCCACTACCAAACAACACCAGGTGGAAGTCTGTTCCAACAATCAACTACCCACTAGCTGAAGTCAAACTTACACACATCTATCCTACAACAATCCTTCCTCAATTACCATTTATCCCTCCCTCATGTGTATAGTCTAAGAAAGAGAAAGATAACATCAGCATTGAGCTTACTCAATCCATTCAAAGTCTTAAACACTTCAATAAGATCTCACAGATGCTCAGTCTCTGCACTCTGCAATTTGCAGAACCAAAGCCTTTCTTGGTAAATGCATCCTTTTGTTCCCCTCACTAATTTCATTGCTCCTCTCTGCACACATTCCAAAAGATCCATATCCATCCTAAAAGGAGGCTTCCAGGACCTGTGCGTAGTACTCAAAATGTGACATAACCATTTTCCTTGTACAATGGAATAATCAGCACCTTATCCCAGCTGGCAAAATTCCTATATATCACTTACAAAATCCACAAGATGTCCTAGTAAAATATCTGATCAGTAACTGGGGAATCTGCACATCTGCAAATACCTCAATTACTGTTATTAACCACCCTATCAACTTTTGTATCATCTGAGAACTTAGACATTAGGCCTGATATGCCTTCATCAGTATCATTAATAAATATAGAAAACAACTATATTTAGTTGTTTTCTATATTTATTAATAATACTGATGAAGGTCCAGCACGGAACTCTGAGTTATACCACTAACAACAGTGATCCAAGAAGAGCAGTGTCTGTTGATAACTGCTCTTTGTCTTCTCTCACTCATCATCACCATCATCTTCATCAGCCATTTTCAATCCACTGCAGGATGAAGGCCTCTCCAGCAACTTTCCAGTTCCTTCTGTTTTGAGCACTGGCCATCCATTTACTACCCAAAAACTCATGAATTTCATCTATCCATCTCCACCTTTGCCTTCCAGTTTTCTTCTAGCTACTCTTGGGTACCATTCTGTTATTTTCTTAGTCCATCTGTCATCATGTCTTTGAGCTATGTGTCCTGCCCAAGACCATTTTAGTTCTTTAGTTTTGATAAGAATGTCCTTTACTTGAGTTTGCTGCCTAATCCATGTGTTTCTCTTCTTATCTAACAGTCTGATTCCCAATATGATTCATTCCATTCTTCACTGTGTAGTTCTCAGCTTCTCTTCCATTCTTCACTGTGTAGTTCTCAGCTTCTCTTCCATTCTTTTGGTGAGTGCCCAAGTTTCACTTCCATAAGTCATGGTGGGGAGTATACATTGGTTCATTATTTTACGTTTCAGACAAACTGGGGTATTGCTCTTCAGTATGTGACTATATTTCCTGAATGCTATCCATCCAAAATTTATTCTTCTCTTGACTTCCAGCCATTTATCATTATTACAGGTAATAACTTGTCTCAGATAAGTATATGACTCCACCTTTTCAATTACTGCTCCTTCAATCATTATTTCCTTTTCTGTGGCATACTTGTTCATCATTACTTTTGTTTTAGCCATATTCATCGTTAGTCCAAAATCCTTACTAACTGTGCATAACTGATTAAGATTTTCCTCTAATTCTTTGGGATCATGGCTTATGACCACAATGTCATCTGCAAATCGTAAATGGTTTAGGTACTCCCCGTTCACATTGACTCCTTTCTGCAACCAGTCTAATCTTCTGAAAGCTTCTTCAAGGGCAGCAGTAAACAGCTTCGGAGATATTGTGTCTCCTTGTCGAACTCCTTTCTCGATTTTAAATTTCCTACTGTCTTTGTCTAGTCTAAAAAAGGAGGTAGCACTCTCATATATTTTCTTCAAAATCATAATATATGGGGTATCTATGCCTTGTCTTTCCAGTGCCCGAAACATTGCCTTATGCTGTATGGAGTCAAATGCCTTTTCATAATCCACAAATTCCAGGCATAATGGTGTTTTATATTCATTTACTTTCTCCATTAGCAGTGATATTACGTGAAGGTGATCCATAGTTGAGAATCCTGTCCTAAAGCCAGCTTGCTCTTTCGGTTGATTCTCACTGAGTATTCTTTCTAATCTGTTAGTAATGACCCTTGTGAACAACTTGTAGATGTGGGATAACAAGCTAACTGGTCTATAATTTCCAATTTCTGATTTATCTCCTTTCTTATGCAGCAAAACTATGATTGCATTATTCCACTGCTTAGGCTTCACACCTTTTCGAATGCACTTTGTGAAGAGCCTTGCCAGTTTTTGTGTTATGTCTCTTCCTCCCAATTTTAATAACTCTACAGTAACTTCATCTTCCCCGGGGCTTTCTGATTCTTCATTTTCTTCAATGCATGTTCTACCTCATCAGGAAGAATATAGGGTATGTCGTATGTGTTGCTACTTTGGAATCCATCTTCCCCACTGCTGGCATCATTCCCTCGCTCCTTGTATAATTCTCTATAGTAGTCTTCTGCTATTTGAATTATGCCTTCTCTGCTGTTTATAAGTACACCATCGCTATTCTTCAGTTTCAGTATCACTGCTCATGGCTGCTGATTTAAATCCTTTGTTTTCCCTTAATGTTTGTTCTACTTTTCTTGTGTTAAATCTTCTTATGTCCTCTCTTAGTATCTTTCTAATGACTTTGCATAACTCAGTATACTCAATTTTCTCCCTGTCAGTGTTTTTCTTGCTCTTCATTTGTCATCTTCAGTTCATCATGACAAGTGTTTCTTGACTAATTTTTTCTTCTTTGGATTTCTTTTTCCCTATAGGTTTCTTGGGCTTTATCACTTTCAGAAAGTTGTAATATTCCTCGTCGATATCTTGGTCCTGAGCAGTCTGCAGAAGCTCAAACTTGTTCTTAAGTTCCAGTACATACTGCTTTTTCTCCTCCTCTGTTATCTCAAAGACCTAGAGGCAGCCAAGGTCTTTGATCTGATAACCAGATCAAAGACCTTGATCTCGTTATCAGCAGTGATCATTCGTGTATTAAGAATTTGCAGATAAAGGAACCACTAGGTGGCAGTGATCACAGTGTGCTGAAGTGGGATTTACTCAAAGAGGTAACTACCGTCAGGGGTAAAGGAAAGGGTTTTTGCTTCCGTAAAGGGGAGTACAGTGGTCTCAGACAGTTTTTAAATTCTGTACAGTGGGATCGACTGACGATGTTACAAACAGTAAATTCTAAGTGGGAAGCATTCAAGGAATTAATCGTGGAAGCTACTAGACTTTTCATACCGATGAAGAAATATTGTTCAAGGTTTAGGCCTAAATGGTTATCAAATGAACTAATGAGACTCGTGACAGAGAAGAAAAATGCATGGGATGCATATAAATTATCAGGCGACGCAGAAGCCTGTAGCAGATATAAGCTAGTCTGTAATCAAGTCACAAAGGAGGTTCGGCAGGCAAAGGCGGATTACGAGAAATCTTTGGCAAAAGATGCTAAGAAAAACAGCAAGGATTTCTTTACTTATATAAACTCTAAAAGGAAGGGGCTGAATATGATTGGTCCACTTGACATCGATGGTTCGACTGTTGATGATCCTGCTCAGATAGCAAACAAACTGAATGAGTATTTTGCATCTACATTCACACGTGAGGAATCATTACAGTTTGAAAATGGAAGAAGGTTATCAAATTGTAGCAGTGTGCTTAATGATTTTGTAATAACTGAGAGCAAAGTGGAGGAGAAATTGTTGAAGTTAAACATAAGAAAGGCACCTGGGGCGGATGGGATCTATCCAGTTATATTAAAGGAGGCGGCAAAGCAACTAAGCAAACCCTTAGCCATAATTATGAGAGCATCCTTGGATTCAGGGGAGGTTCCCACGGACTGGAGATGTGCAAATGTATCCCCAATTCACAAAGGAGGTTCGAAGGGTGACACGAATAATTACAGACCAGTTAGTTTAACTTCTGTTCCGGGTAAAATAATGGAGTCACTGGTTAAAGATGCATTGCAGGATCATCTAGACAAGACTGCAGCAATAATTCAGACACAGCATGGGTTTGTTAAGGGAAAGTCTTGTCTGACAAATTTGATTGGTTATTATGATGTGGTCACAAAGGAACTGGATGCAAAAAATAATTTTGATATCATATACTTGGATTTCAGGAAAGCTTTTGACACTGTTGCGCATGGAAGACTACTGTACAAATTGGAGCAGAATGGTATTAAGGGTAAGTTGCTACAATGGATAAAAGGATGGTTAAGTGGGAGAAGACAGAGGGTGGTAATCAATGGGTGCTGCTCTTCGTGGACTAATGTTATTAGTGGAGTCCCACAGGGTTCGGTGTTGGGTCCACTGTTGTTTTGTATATTTATCAATGATATTGATGAAGGTATATCAGGCTTAATGTCGAAGTTTGCAGATGACATGAAGGTTGGCAGGGTTGTTAATGACAGTAATGGCAGTGTGCTACTGCAACAGGATCTAGATAATTTGGGCAGATGGGCTAAGAAGTGGCAACTGAAGTTTAACCTTGACAAATGCAAAGTACTGCATATGGGTAGAAGTAACCCCAGAGAAACGTACCAACTGTGTGGTACTACACTTAAGGTGGTAGAAAATGAAAAAGACCTGGGAGTAATTGTGCAGTCAGATATGAAGTTTTCTGAGCAATGTAGACAGGCTGCTAGGGCAGGTCATGGGGTTTTGTCAATGATATATAGGAATTTTGCTAGCAGGGAAAAGGAGGTGATTGTCCCTCTGTATAAGGCAATGGTCAGGCCACGCCTTGAGTACTGCGTACAGGTCTGGAGGCCTCATTTTAGGAAGGATGTAGATTTGCTTGAGCGTGTACAGAGAAGAGCAACACGATTGGTGAGGGGAATGAAGGGATCCTCTTACCAAGAGAGGCTTAAGTTCTGCAAATTGCAGTGGCTGGTGACTAGGCACCTGCGCGGTGATCTGATTGAGGTATATAAGGCCTTGAATGGGTTGAGCACGCTGAATTCTGATGGGATCCTCCCACTTGTTCAGAATACGAACCTACGGGGACATAAGTTCAAATTAAGAAAGGATAGATGTAGAATAGATGTGCGGAAATTTGCCTTTAGCCAGCGGGTGGTTAATTGCTGGAACAAACTTCCATCTGTCGTTGTGGAAGTTGATAGGTTAAATAAATTTAAGGAGGAACTGGACAGGCAATTGGAGGGTATGGTGTGATTTTTTTTTTTTTTTTTTTTGGCTGGTGCTGCATAAGCTCCTACACTTGCTTTCTTGCATCAAGTGCCACTACTACTACTACCTTTGTATTATTTACTCGAGTCAGTTTTTTCCTTTCCTTTCCTACATCTATATCAAGTGTACATCTTACCATTCTGTGATCACTTCCAACATTTACCTTATTCAGGACGGTAACATCATGCACAATATATCTTCTGTTAGTTAGGATGAAGTTGATTTCATTAGTTGTGAATCCATTTGGACTCTTCCATGTCCACTTTCTGTTCACCCTTTTCTTGAAACAAGTGTTCATTACTGACAGTTCTTGAGATTCTGCAAATTCCACAAGTCTTTCACCTCTTTTATTTCTTTCACCAATTCCAAAATTTCTTATAGTTCCTCTTTCTGCGCTGTTTTGCCTTTTTCCAACCTTAGCATTGAAGTCCCCCATAATAATAGTGTAGTGGATTTTCTGCTCATCTAGAAGACTCAATTTCGGTGTACATTTCTTCAACCTCTTCATCACCATGGCTCGATGTTGGTGCATAAATCATTATAATCTTTAGCTTATACCTCTTAGAAATCTTGAGTATTAGTCTTGACACCCTTGGTGATGTACTTTAGAATTCCAAAATGTTGTTTTTAAAATCTTTATGGACCAGAAACCCAACTCCACCTTCACTCCTTTCACTGTTTCCATTGGTGTACAGCAGATTTCCACTTGATAAACTTATAAGTGATTCATTTCTTCTTCTTGTTTCAGCCAAACCGATGATATTCCAATTCACATTTTCTAATTCCTTTTCCAGCTCTAATATCCTGTCTTCACCGACCAATCCCCTATCCATAGCAGTAACTTGCCCTTAATGGGGCAGTATCTAAAGATTTTCTGAAATTGAAGTATACGATGTCAAAATTTTTTTTTACATCTAGTTCCTGTGTTACTGAATCATTGTATCCTATCAGATTGACCAGACAAGATCGTCCCTTAACAAATCCATGCTGTGACTATAGTATAACTGCATTCCTGACAAGATGGCCCTGCATTACTTCTTTAATAAGGACTCCATTATTTGTCTTGAAGCAGAAATCAAACTAACAGGCCTGTAATCACTCAAATCACCCTTTGATCCCCTTTTATGAATTGGTGACATATTTGCATATATATACAGGCCATAGGTCCTCCCCTGAATACACGCATACACTCATAATTATAGCTAAAGGTTTGCTTACCTCTGTTGTTACCTCCCTTTCTATAACTGGATTGATCACATCCACCACAGGTACCTTTTTTATGTTTAGCTTCAACGGTTCTCTTCCACTTTTCTCTCAGTTATCATAAAATCATTTAGCTCCCTGTTAGAATTAGATGTACTTCTAGCATCCCCACCACTAAAACATGCCTCATGTGTGAATGTGAATGCTGTTATTTTGTTGTTTGTTTTTTTAGGAGCATTAGCAACTAAGGCCATATTGCTCCGGGGATATGCGGTGGTCATTCCCTAACCTTTCCGCATCCTCCGTATTTGGTGGTCACGGGCTCGAATCATGTGAATGCAAAATATCTATTCAGTTTGTCAGCAACATAAGCAAGGTCATCACTGCATTAAATCATTCATATATAATGGACCAATGTGGTTCATCCCTTTCCTTTACAAAATAAAGAAGTCTTTGCTGTTTTTCTTTGCAGTTTTTGCCAAAGACTCATCGTAATCTGCCTTAGCTCATCTAGAGGACCAATGTGATTCATCCCCTTTCTTCTACTATTTACAAAAGTAAAGATGTATGCTTCTTTTCTTTGCATTCTTTGTCAGAGACTCATCGTAAGGCAGATTATGATGAGTCTGCAATCAAGCTTGATTGCAGGCTAATTTATATGTAATATAAATTAGCCGGCAATCAACTGACATCAATTATCAGGTGATACTTCTGTATCAGCTGATCATTTATATTCATCCCATGTATTTTTCTTCCCTGCACAAGTCTCATCAGTGTATCATACATCCATTTAGGTCTCCGCGTTAGCCCCTGAGTTTTTATAAAAAGCCTAATATTTTATACAATTACTATCCTAAATGCTTCCATGTTGAATTAACTGTTGGCAACATCCTCTATTGGTCCCAATAAATAGATTTTTAAAACTGTCTGAGATCTTTATGAATACAAAAGCCCTTCCCATTGCCTCTAACAATAGTTACATCTTTAAGTAAATCTCACATCAATACACTGTAATCATTGCCATCTAGTGGTTCTTTTATTTGCAGATTCTTAATGCATTAAGAGCAACTACTGATAATTCAGATCAAGAGTATCTCTTTTTTCCTAAAGTTTCTAAAGAAGGAATGAAATGGTATTATAAATTAAATAAATAAATAACCATTGATAATTATGAATGTGGTAATTGGCCTATTCTAAATTTAAAGTATTTTTACTACACAAATTTAAAAACTTATTAACTATTGTGGATATTACATCTTAGTACTACAGCACATGTAGCATTATCTGACAAGGGGGAAAATATGAAAAAATATTATATGCCAGCAATAGATATCTTGCTTATGTTGAGTATGTCTACTGCAGAGCTAAGCAAAAAAAAAAATAAAATAAAATAAAAAATAAAGGAGAGTAAACGAGAAAAATCTATTACCTATATATATATATATATATATAACTTAGGTGTAAGGTTAACAAAAAAGGAAAGGAAAAGTCATTTATGTTTGAAAACATCTATCTACCTTGCAGGAATGTTTACCTATATTGTAATGATACACAAAGAGCAATCATGATACAATATTAAAATTACATATAATATTTAAACATTATGCAATAATGATATACAATAAAGGTCAAAATGACTTTAAGCAAACATGTATAACCTCAGTGATGCAACTACCAGGTTGGAGGATGTGCAACTATGTCCAGGGCCCAACCCATACTTCACCTTAAGTGAGCCCATTGTTCCGCTTCATCTTAAGAGGGCCTGGCCCCACTCCTCCTGTTGATACCACTGTACAACTAATGTTGCAGAATTTTATTATATAAATAATATAACAGTTTTGGAGTTAAGCTCTTATTTTAATATTTTATCATAAGTGACTTTTAATGGTGTAATAAACATTATCTGATATGAATTTCTTATTAGAAATTCATCATTTATTTATTATCTTCACTAGTTCAATAATAATGCACTGTCCATCAAATAAAGAAGAAAATTACAGAAATGATCAAAATACAAATTTATTGGCTTGTTAATTTTTCAGCACTAGTTATGTACAACATGCTTCAATAAGTAAGGTTAAATAAATTTTTACACTAATTTGGGAATATTATTTTATATTAACTTGCTTCTATTAATGCTTATCAAAAACAGACTATTATATTAAAATATTTCCATCACAGATAATACTGCACTTTTTTATTTTGTCAATACCTGATCTGTATTGCCTTTAGTTGCTTCTATAACACCCAAATTGTTATAGGACTCAGCATGATCATTATTAGCAGACAGAGCAAGTCTGAAACACTGAGATGCAAGGTTCTTGTCACCAATGCCCTATATAAAATAAATGACAAAGTTCTTTAGGTTGAAAACAAGTTCAATATCAGGCTATAAAGCTTATTACATTGAAGAATATAGTATAATAGTACATTGGTTACGAAGAGGAGAGGAGAGAGAGACAGAGAGAAGGTTAGCAGTTAAAGTTTAGCCTGGTAAACAAATGTGTTTTTTTTTTTCTCCTAAAAATCCAGGTATTGTTGGATATGAACATAGGTGAAGCAGTCTTTTTTGTGTGTGAGTGATTAGACAGGACTGAGTTTTACAAGGCGTGAAGTTAGACAAGTTATCTTCCTCCAATGGAAAATAACATAGAGACTACCATTTAGGGAAGTGGTAATTATGCAGAACAATGGGTTTATATGACATCAGATCAAATTCATTTAGCAACTCTTTTAGTTTCTTCAAAGTTTGGATGAATTCCATTCATCCAAACTTTGAAGTCATTTTGTGTCATTATGTTTGGATGAATTGCATTAATCCAAACATAATGACACAAACCAAAAGGTCCCCCGTGGATTGACACTAACTGAATCCATACTGGCAATTATTAATCAGATGTGAAGGTTCAGAAGAGTGGAAGAGCTGGCAGGTTCTCTATTACTCTGGAAAAGATTGAGATAAAAGTAACAGAATTATAACTAGAAAGCAGGATTTGTCACCTTCTTAACTATGATGCAAAAGTTTTAAGAACAACTATAAATTTATTTGGTTTTAAATTTATTCAATGTTCTATCCTTTTTCTATCAATAAATCATCAAACATTAATACATTTGCTGCATTAATGTGTATACGCATTCAGCAGCAATCCAGATGCTGTGTAATAATGCATATAAGCAATACAGAACAGCACCCAACATGCTGTAACACAGACAGATGGTGTATACAAGGAATTTGTTTCTGTTTGTGTTAATTTTTTAAATTTATTTCAAACGCAGGAGGGGGGTTATTTTACCTCTCCTGAGGTTATTTGTAGCATTGCTGTGCCCTTTTCAAATTATCAATTAAAGCTTATTGCCCCTGGGATCCTCACTCTTTGAACTTGGGTGAGGTGGGGTTTTAGTCTGTTCACAAATAGATTTTCAGAACTTTAGCATTAGCATTAGTAGAGGCATTTGATGCAAGAAAGCAAGCTTATGCAGCATCAGCCAAAAAAAAAAATAAATAAATAAAAAATAACCACTTCCACTTCACCCCTCTGTTCGTTCGAAATACCTGTCCAGCTGAGCCTTAAACTTATTTAGGCTATCAACTTCCACGACAAGGGATGGAAGTCTGTTCCACCTACCAACTACCCGCTGGCTAAAGGCAAATTTCTGCACATCTATCCTACATCTGTCTTTCCTCAATTTGAATTTATGCCCTCTCAGGTGATTATTCTAAGCAAGAGGAAGAATACCATCAGCATTGAGCATGCTCAAACCATTCAAGGCTTTGTACACCTCTATCAGATCACCTCGCTGGTGCCTAGGTTCCAGACACTAATTTGCAAAACTTAAGCCTTTCTTCGTAAGAGCACCCCTTTGTCCCATTCACCAATCTTGTTGCCCTTCTCTGTACTCATTCCAGCAGCTCTACATCCTTCTTGAAATGAGGCCTCCAGGCCTGTATACAGTACTCTAGGTGTGGCCTGACCATTGCCTTATACAAGGGAATAATCACCTCCTTATCCCTGCTAGAAAAATTCCTATATATCATTGACAATACACCATGAGCTACTCTTGCAGCCCGTCTGCACTGCTCAGAGAACTTCATATCTGCCTGCACAACCACCCCCAGGTCCCTTTTATTCTCTACCACTGTCAGTGTAGTACCACAGAGTTGATACGTTGCTCTGGGGTTGCTGTTTCCCATATGTAGTACTTTACATTTGTCAATGTTAAACTTCATTTGCCACCTCGAAGCCCATCTGCTCAACCTTTCCAAATCCTGTTGCAGCAGCATAGTGTCAGTAGTGTCCTTGACAACCCTGCCAACCTTCGTATCGTCTGCAAACTTGGACATTAAGCCTGATATACCATCATCAATATCATTTATAAATACAGAAAACAATAAAGGACCCAATACTGAACCCTGAGGGACTCCACTAATAACATTAGTCCACGATGAGCAGTGTCCATTGATTACCACTCTCTGTCTTCTCCCCCTCAACCACCCCTTTATCCATAGCAGCAATTTGTCTCCAATGCCACACTGCTCCAATTTGTGCAGCAGTCTTCCATGTGCAACAGTATCAAAGGCCTTTCTAAGATCCAAGTATATAATATCAAAGTTATTCCCTGCATCCAGTTTTTTTGTGACTACATCATAGTATCCAATCAAATTGGTCAGGCAAGACTTCCCCTTAACAAAACCATGTTGTGTCCTAGCTATAACTGAAGTCTTGTCTAGATGATCCTGCAGTGCTTCTTTAACCAGTGCCTCCATTAATTTTCCGAGAACAGAAGTTAAACTCAGAGGTCTATAATTACTTGTGTCAGCCTTTGATCTTCCTTTGTGAATTGGGGTCACATTTGCACATCTCCAGTCCATGGGTACCTCCCCTGAGTCCAAGGAAGCTCTCATAATTATGGCTAAGGGTTTGCTTACTTCCTTTGCTGCCTCCTTTAATATAACTGGATAGATCCCATCCACCCCAGGTGCCTTTCTTGTGTTTATCTTCAACAATTTCTCCTCCACTTTGCTCTCAGTTATTACAAGATTCTCTAGCTTACTGCTAGAGTTGAATACACCTCTGGCATTCCCCTCGCTGAATAACTCCTCATGTGTGAATGTCGATGCAAAATATTCATTTAGTTTGTTAGCTACCTGAGCAGGGTCATCAACAGTTGACCCATCGATATCAAGTGGACCAATCTGATTCATCCCCTTCCTTCTAGAGTTTACATAAGTAAAGAACTCTTTCCTGTTTTTCTTTGCATCCCTTGCCAAGGATCTCTCGTAATCTGCCTTCGCCTGCCTAACCTACTGTGTAACTTGGTTACAGATCACTTGTATCTATCATAGGCGTCTGTGTCACGTGTTAATTTGTACGTATCCCATGCATTTTTCTTCTCTGCCATATGCCTCATTAGTTCATCTGACATCCATTTAGGCCTAAACCTTGAACAATATTTCTTAGTTGGTATGTAAAGCCTAGTAGCTTCCAAGATAAGTTCTTTGAATGCTTCCCATTTTGAATTTGCTGTTGGCAATATCATCAGTTGATCCCACTGTATAGAATTAAAATACTGTCTCAGTCCATTGTAGTCACCTTTACGAAAGCAATACCCCTTCCCTTTACCCCTAATGGTAGTTACTTCTTTGAGTAACTCCCACTTCAGAACACTGTGATCACTGCCACCTAGTGGTTCATTTATCTGCAGAATCTTTGATCCATTGTAGTCGCCTTTACGAAAGCAATACCCCTTCCCTTTACCCCTAATGGTAGTTACCTCTTTGAGTAACTCCCACTTCAGAACACTGTGATCACTGCCACCTAGTGGTTCATTTATATGCAGATTCTTAATGCATGAAGAATCACTACTGATAATCAAATCAAGAGTATTACTCCCTCTAGTTGCCTCCCGAACATGCTGATGTAGAAAACAATCATCCAATAAATCCACAAAAGCCTTGCTAGTGTGTGAGTGACCAGCCCCCAAATTCCAGTCAATATCTGGGAAATTAAAATCCCCCATTATAAGACTCTCTGCTTTACTGGCCCACTCTATTTCTCCGAACAGTTTCTTATTGTACTCATCAGAGTCATTAGGCCTATAGCACACTCCTACTCTCAATTTTGATCTCCCAATGCTTATGTCACACCAAACTGACTTGACACTGCACTGTCCAGCGATGTTGACTGGCTTCACTTCCTTGGATTTTATGTGTTTTTTAACTAATAGCATAACCCCTCCTCCCTTCCTATCCTGTCTATCCTTTCTGTAGACATTGTACTCCCCAAATTCCAGTTCTGCATTCCTTATATCTGTGTGACACCACGTCTCTGAAATCCCCACAATATCTGCCTTTGATGTTTTGAGCAATACCTCAAATTCATCAAATTTATTTACTAAACTCCTAGCATTGGTGTACACGCAAGTATACATGCACCTGTTCTTTTTCTTAGCTACCCTAACACAACCCATGTGTTTACTTGTACCCCAATGATTACCAGCAGTCTCTGAAATATCCTGCATCTTATTTTCCAGGCTGCTGCTCTTTCCAATAGAAGCAGTGCAAGAATCACTTTCACCTCTGCCATTGGCTACTGTTAATCTATTAGTCCTTGTATCCCCTCAATCTAGCAGTTTTCCGACCCACCTAACACTGCCTCGATAGCATCAGCAAACATTCTTGTACCCTTTCTATTTAAGTGTATCCCATCCCTGTAGAAGCGGTCTCTCCTGTTAACAAGTACAGACCAGGCTGAAAAAAATTCTACCCCTTGAGCCCTGCACAATCTTTCCAGGGCCGAATTGATTGACAGGGCTCTCATCATATACTCCCTCCTATCGTGTCTGGGCAGAATTGCAGACACTTTCAATTTCAACCCTAATTCACGGCTTTTTTTCATCAGTGACCTGTACTTGTCAAGTAATTCGGCCGGTCTCCTACTCTTAATATCATTAGTGCCAACGTGTACAACTATATCACCTTTTGTGCCCTTAAAAGATGATATCCGCTCTACAACGTCATCAACTTTTGCCCCTGGCAGACATACCCTGGTCCTTTTATAAGTCATTCAAGATACACTGTGTGCTTTGGGCTCTTGATCCTGATTGTTTGTAAATTTGAAAATAGTTAGCTGATTCTCACTGTTGAGATCCAGCTTTTATTGTAAATAGTACTTAAGTTCGCCTAACTCAATGCCAGAGATCACTCCTGTGCATCAGGCAACACAGCGGCAATCTCCAAAGCAGAATGCGCTGGTCCCACAAGAACTAGTTATAGTTGGTGACTCTATTGTCAGGAAGAAAGGGAATATATTATGCAAAAAAGGATAGGTAGAACAGGAGCAGAGTATATCTGCCAGAGGCAAAAGTTGATGATGCTGTGGAGCAGATATCATCTTTTAAGGGCACAAAAGGTGATATTGTACACGTTGGCACTAATGACCTTAAGAGTAAGAGATCTGCAGATTTACTTAACAAGTATAGGTCAATGTTGAAAAAAAGTTGTGAGTTCGGGTTGAATTTGAAAGTGTCTGCAATTCTGCCCAGATACAATACGAGAGTATAAATGATGAGAGCCCTGTCAATCAATTCGGCCCTGGAGAGATTGTACAAGGCTCAAGGGGTAAAATTTTTTTCAGCCTGGTCTGTACTTGTTAACAGGAGAGACTGCTTCCACGGGGATGAGATACACTTAAATAAAAAGGGTGCAGAATATTTGCTGATGCTATCGAGGCAGTGTTAGGTGGGTCAGAAATCTGCTAGCTTGGGGTGATTCACACACTAAAAGATTAACAGTAGCCGTAGGAAGAGATGAAACGATTCTTGCACTGCTTCTATTGTAATGAGCAGCAGTCTAGAGAGCAAGTTGTGGGGACTTCAAGAGCTGCTGGGAGTCATCATGGAACAAATAAATACATGGGCTGTGTTATGGTAACTAAGACCAAGAACAAGTGAATATATACTTGCATGTACACCAATGCTAGAAGTACAGTAAATAAATTTGATGAATTTGAAGTGCTGATCAAGGCATCAAGGCAAATATCGTTGGGATATCAAAGACATGGTGTCACACAGATATAAGCAGTGCAGAATTGGAATTTGGGGGTTACAGAAAGGATAGACAGGGTAGGAAGGGAGGTTAATTTAATTAAGAAACACAAAATCTAACGAAGTGCATTCAGTTGACATGGGTGGACAGTGCAATGTTGAATCAGTATGATGTGACATACACACTGGGAAAGGAAAAATGACAGTAGGAGTGTGTTATAGGCCTAATGACTCGGATGAGTAGAACGAACAATTGTGCAGACAAATAGAGTGGGCCAGTAAATCAGAATGTCTTGTAGTGGGGGATTTTAACTTTCCAGATACTGACTGGAACTTGTGGGTTGGTCACTCACATGCTAGCAAGACCTTTGTGGATTTATTGGAGGTTTCCTTTCTACAGCAACATGTTCGAGGGCAAGCAGAGGAGGTAATACCCTTGATCTGATTATCAGCACTGATGACGCATGTGTCAGGAATTTTCAGATAAAGGAACCACTAAGTGACAGTGATCACAGTCTACTGATGTGGGATTTACTTGAAGATGTAACTACCATCAAGGGTAAAGGGACGGGCTTTTGTTTTCGTAAAGGTGAAATGCATGGGATGAATATAAATTAGCAGGTGACACAGAAGCCTACAGGAGACATAAGCTAGTCTGTAATCAAGTCACATTTTCTCATAATTTTGATTATGAGAAATCCTTGGCAAAGGATGCAAAGAAAAACAACAAAGACTTCTTTACTTATGTAAACTCTAGAAGAAAGAAGATGAATCAGATTGGTCCACTTGATGTTGGTGGTTCGACTGTTGATAATCCTGCTCAGATAGCTGACAAACTGAATGAGTATTTTGCATTGACATTCGCACATGAGGAATTCTGTAAGGAAGGGGATGACAGAAGTTTACTAAACTCTAACAGGAAGGTAAATGATTTTGTAATAACGGAGAGCAAAGTGGAGGAGAAATTGTTGAAGTTAAACATAAAAAAGGCACCTGGGACAGATGCAATCTATCCAGTTATATTGAAGGAGGCAGCAAGGGAAGTACACAAACCCTTAGCCATAATTATGAGAGCATCCTTAGATTCAGGGATGGTCCCCATGGACTGGAGATGTGCAAATGTATTCCCAATTCACAAAGGAGGTTCAAAGGGGAATGCAAATAACTATAGACCTGTTAGTTTTAACTTCTGTTGCGGGAAAAATAATGGAGTCACTGGTTAAAGAAGTGATGCAGGAACACCTAGACAAGACTGCAGTAATAGTTCAGACACAGCATGAGTTTGTTAAGGGGAGGTCTTGTCTGACCAATCTCGTTGGATACTACGATGTGGCAGCAACTGGATGCAAAAAATAATTTTGATATCATATACTTGGATTTCAGAAAAGCTTTTGATACTGTTGCACATGGAAGACTGCTGTACAAATTGTAGCAGTATGGCAGTTGCTGCAATGGATAAAGGGATGGCTCAGTGGGAGATATCAGAGAGTAGTAATAAATCGATACTGCTCTACGTGGATTAATGTTATTAGTGGTGTTTCCAGGGTTCGGTGCTTGGCCCATTGTTGTTTTGTGTATTTATTAATGATATCGATGAAGGTATATCAGGATTAATGTCCAAGTTTGCAGATTATACAAAGGTTGGCAGGTTGATAATGATAGTAAAGACAGTATGCTACTGCAACCGGATCTAGAAAAGTTAGGTAGATGGGCTGAGAAGTGGCAACTGAAGTTTAATATTGACAAATGCAAAGTACTGCATATGAGTAGCAAGTAACCCATGAGAAACATACCAAATGTGTGGTGCTACACTCAGGGAGGTGGAGAACAAAAAAGGGTAATTGTGCAGGTGGATATGAAGTTCTCTGAGAAGTGCAGACAGGCTGCCAGAGCAGGTCATGATGTTTTGTCAGTGATATATAGAAATTTTGCTAGCAGGGACAAGGAGGTGATTATACCTTTGTATAGGACAATGGTCAGGACACACCTTGAGTACTGCATCAGGTCTGGATGCCTCTGGTGCACTATGGCCATAGTTGCCAATGCACCTAAGAAATCTCTAAACCAACCAAACAACCAACTGGATGCCTCATTTTAGGAAGGATGTAGAGTTGCTCGAACGCGTATAGAGAAGGGCAACAAGATTGGTGAGAGGAACAAAGGGGGTCTTTTACTAGAAGAGGATTCAATTCTGTCAGTTGCAGCATCTGGAGAGTAGGCACCTGCAAGGTGATATGATTGAGGGGTACAAGGCCTTGAATGGTTTTAGCAGGCTTAATGCCAATGGGATACTTCCACTTGCTGATATTAAGAACCTGAGGGGGCATAGATTCAAATAAAGGAAAGACAGGTGTAGAATAGATGTGCGGAAGTTTGCCTTTAGCCAGTGGGTAGTAGATGGAGCAGACTTCTCTCTGTTGTTGTGGAAATTAATAGCTTAAATAAATTTAAGGCTGAACTAGACAAACATTTTGAGTGATCGGATGGGTGAAATGAGATAGATTTTTTTTTTTTTTTTTTTGGTTGATGCTCTATAAGCTTGCTTTCTTGCATCGTATGCCTTAACTTTAATTATATATTGTGATGAAGGAAAACTCTGATAGTACAGAACCTCCAGAAAGAATTAGTGAGGAGGAACTGGAAGAAGTGACATCAGCAGTCACTGACAATGAAAAAGAAGAAATTAGTCAGGAGATCTTATCACAGGCACAAGATCTGGCTGGGATTGAGATTTTTTTCTGGGAGAAATATTCCAAGGACTCCACATAGAGGCTTAAGGTTTTGCATCATCAACTCTCTTGGGCCTCAGGGCTCACGATCAAAAAGTCAAATTAAGACGAGGAAGAGAAAATCAAGGACAGGAAATAGTACAAAAAAGGGCCAATCTGATAAAGAAACAGGTGGGACATGTAAAAGAAGACAAAAAATATCATAGTAAAGAAAGGTCTACATTTCGAGAATTTGATTATGTGAGGGATATAAGAGGAAGATTGAAGGCATACTTTTTTGATAAACATAGTCAGGTTCCAACTGCCATGATGCAGACAATTCTAGAGTTGTGGGATGTGTTGGAGACTAAAGCTATGGATATATTTATGGATAATTTGTTATTAAAAGAGAAATTGGAGGAAAAAAACTCATGAAGAAAAGACCTATGCAGGAGTTGTACAAGAAGGATCAAAAGATCAGAAGAAGGTTCCTAAAGTTTTATTAATAAAAGGTATATAAGTGAGAAATTCAAAACTAGTGAAGAAGTTAAAGAGGAATTATTGAAGGAAGTGAAGCCCTTATTGAAAGATGTGAAAGTGAGGAACATAAAAATAGTTAGAGATCTTGGTGTCCGAGTGGAGGCTGAGGGAGATGATGGCATAAGCAAAATCAGAGTTTCCAAGAATACAAGAAGTAGGATTAAAGCTCACTCTACCACAAGTAATTCACCCAAAAATTTGGATTTATGATATTGAAAATTATGTTAATCAAGAAGAATTTCTAAAACAATTGTGGATGAGAAATTGTAAGGACTATGGGATATCCAAAAAGGTATTCAATAATAATGTTAAAGTTATATCTAAAAATAGAACTAGTAATAATGATAGGGTGAATTGGGTTCTGAAAGTTAAGTCGAAGGTTTGGAAAGTAATAGGTAAGCGTGAGAGGTTGTATGCTTCGTGGATGGCATTCAAGTTTCGTGAAACCTTCTCAATGACACAAGATATTGCTTTGGTTCAAGAGCCTTATGAGGTGTTGAACTGGGTGAGAAGATACCCAGTAAGCTAACAAATAATTTCTGAAGGTAAACATCCAAGAACTGCTACTTTGGTTAGGAATGTAAATTTGGTGGTTACCAAAATAACTCACCTTTCGGATGAAAATATGGTATGCTGTGAGGTTATTGGTATATTTGGGCAAGTACATTTTGGTTCCTTGTACTGCTCTCCCTCTGAGGAAATAGAACCATATGTAAGGAAATTTGAGAGAATGTGCCATATGTTGCGACCTAATGATGTTATAGTAGTTCTTTAGTTCTTGATTCAAATGCAAATTCCACACTTTGAGGTGGAAGAGTGTCCAATGAAAGAGAAGAAATATTCAAATATTTCCTTTCTGCCTCAGTGTTAGTGGTAATGAATCAGCCTGGACATCAACCAACTTATTCCACTGTATGTCGAGAGTACTATATAGATTTTATGATGTGTACAATCTCGATTTATAGTGGAATTGAAAATTTCATTGTAGTGGAAGACTTTTCAACGGATGATCACAATGCAATCCTCTTTGAATTGGGTGGTGATGTTGTTATCCAAGAAGATAGAGAATTAAAAAGACTTGCTATAAATATAGCAAACTGGGCTAAGTGCAACTTGGCCTTTTGTGCTCAAATAGATAGAGTTCATTGAGATGAATTTTCAAGAGATAGAACATGTTAAGAAATTACAGGATATTTTGTATTTTTTTTATTATTATTTTTTTTTATGTAAATCCCAAACACGAGAAGTATTAGAACCTATAGTACTAGGTACCATGCTTGGGTTGGAGGTTAAAAAGACGAAAGAAGATATTTGTTGACATTGGACTTGAACTTCTGTAGACTGTAATTTTGAGGAAATACGTATGAAGGTTGTTCAAGAAAACGGCAGTTCAATGAATAAACGAGGAAGATGAAAGGTTCGTTCTGTGAGTTTGAAGTTTGACAGTAAATGGATGTTGGCTGGTGGTGGCACGTGTTCGGAATGATTTAAAGGAGAGAGAGCGGGCATTATAGAAGCCAATTCAGAAGAACAGCGCAGATGGAAATATCTGTAGAAGAGACATGCAGCAGAAACAGTACCTCTATGAGAGAGCGAGTGGAGAGACTCTGTTAGAGATGAATCATTAATTAACCTAACTGCCTCTTCTGAATGAAATCAAGAGCCTGAGAGAGGTTTTGGGGACACCACCCCAGATGTGGGAACAATATTCCATGGTAAGGTGAATTTGCGATTTGTACAGAGTGAACAACTGTTTGGAACAAAAGTAACGCCAAAAGCGAAAAAGAAAACCAAGTTTTTTAGATGCAGAGGAAGCAATATTTGTAATGTGCTTATGCCAAGAGAGATTAGAAGTCAGGGTAAACCCCAAAAGAGTTATATCATTTTCCCTAGAAATCGGAGTGTCGCCAAAGATAAGCACAGGAGAAGAAAAATCCTCTTTGCGAGATATAAGACAAGACTGGGTTTTAGAAGAATTGACATCAAACTAAGTTGTCTTTGCCCCACTGGAGAATTACCTGGAGATCGGGATTTAAGGAATTCGTAGCAGATTTTCGAGAAGTTAAAGCTGATTGAGCAAGGCAAAGTTTCTCAAAATGGAAAGTGGAATGCAATGTGCTATCATCAGCAAAACTATGGATAGGATTTCCAGTCAATGGAAGAAGGTCATTAATATACAAGAGGAAAAGAGTGGGGGAAAGAACTGAACCTTGGGTTCAGTTCTTTCTCCAGCATTAGTGGAGAAGTTAGAAGACAGAGAGCCATCTACCATCACCCTCAGTGAGCGATCAGAGAGAAAACTGGATAACCAATTAGAAAAGACAGTTGACAAACCATAAGATGGAAGCTTGTTTAGAAGACCTTTATGCCAAACATGATCAAAAGCCTTGGAGATGTCAAGAACAACTGCTTGTGTTTCACCGAACTTTTCCATTGAATTAGTCCATAAATGGGTAACATAAGACATAATATTACCAGTGGATCGACACTGACGGAATCCATGTTGGCAATTGCTGATCAGACAGAAGGTTTTTAGGTAGTTTAAGACTTGGCAGTTAATTGATTTCTCCATTACTTTAGAAAGAGTAGAAGTAATTGCAATGGGACGATAATTGGATGGGAGGGATTT